>NT_033778.4:24526-324526 GCF_000001215.4 Drosophila melanogaster
GACCCTACAAAATAGTCATGCGCAACATTCACCACGGAGTCCCATCGGAGGATATCATCGCAACCCTCCAGAACGAAGGACATAACGTTGTACGGATCTATACCCCGCGAAACAAGGTAACCTCTCTTCCTCTTAATATGAGGTTCATTGACCTCAAAAAGGCGGAGAACAATAACCAAATAAAGGGCATATCTGTTGTCTGCAGGCACAGGGTAATATGGGAGAAACCCCGTAAGCAATCGGAGCCGATTCAATGCCACAGGTGCCAAGGCTATGGTCATGCCAAGGCATATTGTTCTCGGCACTATATATGAAGAGAATGCGGAGAAAATCACCCCACTGCAGAGTGCAAGCTGGAAAAGGACGAGGCCAGATTCTGCTTTCACTGTGGCGGCCCCCATGCAGCTAACTTTATAGGTTGCAAAAAGTACCTGCTAGAGGCTTCTAACCGCAAAAACCAACGGAAGGTTAATGAACCCTCTGGTTCTGGTCCTGCAAGAGGACCACACCAACCCTGTCCACCAGCCCACATGTCTGGAAAGACTTCATTTGCAAATATTGTCAGAGAAAGTCAGCCCGTCGCCAAGCCTGCCGTTATTGTCCCCCGTGCAAGCACCCCCTGCTGTTTGAGCTGGATGAAGACGCCCAGCTATTCAAAGGTGTCACAAAAATGCTGTCACCTACTGCAAATACTGTGGCCTTCAAGGAGCACATTGAGGCCACAGTAGATCTCAACATCCCCATAGACACCTGCATTAGTCTGGAAGCGTATGTAGATTACCTCGCAGCCACAATCGCGGAAGCAGCACGGAGGGCCACACCACCCCCACATCCAGCTCGTCACACGACTGCAAGCAGGGCTCCCATTAGGCATACCACACCGCAGGAAGTCATAATGCAGCTGCCACGCAAAGGAGTCCTAGCCTTATTTAATGCCATGCTAAGGCTAGGGCACTTTCCAAGGCAATGGAAGCGCGCACGTATCATCATGGTACCTAAAGCCGGAAAGCCGCCAACGAAGATCGATTTATATCGCCCAATCAGCTTGCTATCAACGTTCTCCAAGATTTTTGAGAGAATACTCCTAGCCCGCCTGATGGAACTGCCGCAAGTAGTGAACCACATACCTCGACACCAATTTGGCTTCAGGAAGTCCCACGGCTGCCCTGAACAAATACATCGACTGGTAAACCAGGTGACGCATGGCTTCGAGCACAAACTCTACACGGTCGGCGTCTTTCTAGACGTGAAGCAAGCGTTTGACAAGGTGTGGCATGAGGGCCTTCTATACAAGATGAAAGCTCTCCTTCCTGCTCCCTACTATGCCATCCTGAGATCAGCTGGTCCTGGCCACTTATGCCGATGACACCGCCATGCTGGCGTCTCACCTGCACTGCAAACTGCCTCTAAGGCAGTCCAGGAATGGCTGCATGCAGTCGAAAAATTGACTGCCAAATGGAATGTGGCCATTAACTCCTCGAAGTCAGCCTGTGTAACTTTTACCCTGCGGCCCGGAACTTGCACAGATCTGACTTTTGACGGAAACCCTATCAACAATGTCACATCGCACTGCTACCTAGGAGTTCATTTAGATCGGAGACTGACCTGAAGGGCCCACATCACGTCGGTCAAATTCAAGTCACTGGCGAAACTAAAAAAGCTCGACTGGCTCTTCCACTCCAGTAAACTACAAATGAGCTCTAAGGCTCTTTTAATCAAAGCCATACTTGCTCCAACGAGGAGTTATGCCATCCAGGTGTGGGGAACTGCCGCACAATCCCTGCTCAATAGGCTCCGTGTGGTCCAGTCGAGAGCTGCACGCCACGCATCTGGGCTCCCCTGGTACGTGACGAACCAGGTAATCGAAAGAGATCTGAAAGTTACCCCTCTTGGGGATCAGATCAATTTTCACAGCAGCCGTTATGCCGACAGGCTTATGGTCCACCCGAATCAACTAGCAAACATCCTAGCTAATCCCATCTCCCTCCGAAGGCTGAAGAGGGTACACCCCACCGATCTCCCTACCCGGAGGATAGTATAAAATATTACACATTAAGTAATTAAAAACTAGAAAAATTCTTTTTTTTTTCCTTTTCTACTTAATAATTAAGAAACCACTTGGTCTCATATACATTTATACACACAATAGGTTAAGTTCAGAGGAATTGACTGAACGATTCCTTTTGAATCCAAAATAAATAGAATGAATGATTAAAAAAAAAATCGCCTATAACTTGAAATCGGAAAATCACCCATTTTGACCGCTTAAAATGACATAAATTAGTCAATTTACTGTTTTTGTGTACCAGGTTTAAATAATCTGTAAAAGGTATCTTCTGTTTGTCAGGTACTTGAAATCGGAAAATCACCCATTTTGACCGCTTAAAATGTAAAACTTAGGCAATTTACTGTTTTTGCTTACCAGTTGAACAGAATCTCTAGGTGTCTTCTGTTCGCCTGGTACTTGAAATCGGAAAATCACCCATTTTGACCGCTTAAAATGACATAACTTAGTCAATTTATTGTTTTTGTGTACCAGATTTAAATATTCTGTAGAAGGTATCTTCAGTTCGCCTATAACTTGAAATCGGAAAATCACCCATTTTGACCACTTAAAATGACATAACTTAGTCAATTTATTTTTTTTGTGTACCAGGTTTAAATAATCTTTAGTAGGTATCTTCTGTTTATCTGGTACTTGAAATCGGAAAATCACCAATTTTGACCGCTTAAAATGACATAATTTAGTCAATTTATTGTTTTTGTGTACCAGGTTTAAATGATCTGTAGAAGGTTTCTTCAGTTCGTCTATTACTTGAAATCGGAAATTCACCCATTTTGACCTCGTAGAATTTCATAACTTGGTCAAATTATTTTGGGTACCAGGTGAACTTAATCTGCAGAAGGTGTATTCTGTTCGTTTGGTATTTGAAATCGAAAAATTGCCCATTTAGACCGCTTAAAATTACATAACTTAGTCAATTTATTGTTTTCTGTACCAGGTTTAAATAATCTTTAGAAGGTTCATCACCCATTTTGACCGCCTAAAATGTAATAACTTGGTCAACTTATAGTTTTTGGGCACTAGGTGAACTTAATCTCTACAAAGTATCTTCTGTTCGCTTTGTACTCGAAATCGTAAAATTACCCATTTTGACCGCTTAATATGTAAAACTTAGGCAATTTACTGTTTTTGCGTACCAGTTGAACAGAATCTCTAGAAGGTATTTTCTGTTCGCCTGGTACTTGAAAGCGGAAAATCACCCATTTCACCGCTTAAAATGACATAACTTAGGCAATTTATTGTTTGTTTACCAGATTTAAATAATCTGTAGAAGATATCTTCTGTTTGAGTGGTACTTGAAGGTATCTTCTGTTCGTCTGGTACATGAAATCGGAAAATTACCCATCTTGACCGCTCAAATAATCTCAAGAATGTATCTTCTGTTCGCCTGGTACTTGAAAGCGGAAAATCACCCATTTTGACCGCTTAAAATGACATAACTTAGTCAATTTATTGTTTTTGTGTACCAGGTTTAAATAATCTGTAGAAGGTGTCTTCAGTTTGCCTATAACTCACAATCGTTTCGCAGTTGTGATAAGCCGGCCGCGTTTTTGGTGCAGTGACACAGTTTTGTTTCACAAACTTGCGGACAAGTCCACAACTGTGGCACAAAGTGTAGTGATCGATAACATAATCAAATTAAGTGTTGGCAAGTGAAAGTGTGGCGACTTTTGCTAGCTAGCGTCGCTTTTCTTTACTTGGTGAGGCTGGCTCAAGCCTCACTAAAAAACCTCACATGGCGATCAGCTGTGAGTGCTTTAAGCTGTTAGAGCTTTAAGCCCTGGCTGTTTCGTGTCCACGGTACACTTCTACTTTCAAACCGCGATCTTTAAGATCTATCTGGATCGTGTCTTAGATACTCTGCCGCCAGAACTTTAAGCTTCTAGCTGGTTCGAGTCGTCGCTAGGCATTTTTCTTTTTGAAAATGGATAACGGTCCACAGCAAAAATCTATCGACTACGAGTCGATGAAGCTAATTGCTGGCGCGGGCAAAAAAAAAAAATACGGGAGCAAATGAAAAAGATTTCAAACACCTACTGCAGTTCGACCTTCACACTGACCTCCACCAGTTCGACTATCTCGTCTGCGTACATCCTCACCTCCTCCTTGAGCGGCAACGTATGCTCTACTGCTGCCAGTACAATTCACAAAAGTGCATCTGTCAGCTCAATCGCGAAGCCGCAATTTGCCACCGGCTGGCAGGACGTCTCCTTTAAATCAAGAAATGGTGGAAACAAAAAGAGAGCAGGCGCAGTCCTCTCCCCTAAAATGGTAAAAAAGGTTGCAACTGATAAGCCGGCAAAAATCTCTGCCAATCGCTTCCAAGTCCTAAGCGAAGAGAAGATATGGTCCTGGGAGAGGCATCTTCGAGTGACGACGACGAGCCATGCTTCTCGAATACCGCCCTCAAACGTGCCGCAAAGAAAGCAGGACCAAAACAACAGCTGAAAGGTGCTCACCAAACTCTACCAGCCGCCCCGAAATCAAGCCGTCTCTCTAAGGTGCCTAGAATGATGTTTCCCAATGTGGTTAACTTCACAGCATTTCGCAGCGAGCTGGACGCCCTTGTGGGAGACTCCTATACAATTAAGGCCCTAAATTCGGGAGACTGCGCTGTTCAGTGCAACTTCCCTGATAGCTACAGGCTGGTGGCCCGGGACTTTCTCGACAAAGGATCTCTTTTTCATCACCATCAGCTACCGGAGGACCGACCCTACAAAATAGTCATGCGCAACATTCACCACGGAGTCCCATCGGAGGATATCATCGCAACCCTCCAGAACGAAGGACATAACGTTGTACGGATCTATACCCCGCGAAACAAGGTAACCTCTCTTCCTCTTAATATGAGGTTCATTGACCTCAAAAAGGCGGAGAACAATAACCAAATAAAGGGCATATCTGTTGTCTGCAGGCACAGGGTAATATGGGAGAAACCCCGTAAGCAATCGGAGCCGATTCAATGCCACAGGTGCCAAGGCTATGGTCATACCAAGGCATATTGTTCCCGGCACTATATATGAAGAGAATGCGGAGAAAATCACCCCACTGCAGAGTGCAAGCTGGAAAAGGACGAGGCCAGATTCTGCTTTCACTGTGGCGGCCCCCATGCAGCTAACTTTATAGGTTGCAAAAAGTACCTGCTAGAGGCTTCTAACCGCAAAAACCAACGGAAGGTTAATGAACCCTCTGGTTCTGGTCCTGCAAGAGGACCACACCAACCCTGTCCACCAGCCCACATGTCTGGAAAGACTTCATTTGCAAATATTGTCAGAGAAAGTCAGCCCGTCGCCAAGCCTGCCGTTATTGTCCCCCGTGCAAGCACCCCCTGCTGTTTGAGCTGGATGAAGACGCCCTGCTATTCAAAGGTGTCACAAAAATGCTGTCACCTACTGCAAATACTGTGGCCTTCAAGGAGCACATTGAAGCCACAGTAGATCTCAACATCCCCATAGACACCTGCAATAGTCTGGAAGCGTATGTAGATTACCTCGCAGCCACAATCGCGGAAGCAGCACGGAGGGCCACACCTCCCCCACATCAAGCTCGTCACACGACTGCAAGCAGGGCTCCCATCTTGATCTTGGAAGCCAGGGAGCTGCTCTCCCACAAAAGGCGCCTCAGGAGACGGTACATCGCAACAGGAGATCCTAGCATTAAGCAGCTATACTCTAGCACCACTAACAAACTGCACCGTTTGCTAGCCGGGACGCGACGAGAAAATCTGGATACTCTGCTGGAGGGTACTGGCCCAGATAACAACAGCCACTTTTCGTTATGGAGGCTCACAAGAGGTATCAGCCGTTGTTTCAATCTCCTGTCCAGAGTCACAGTGGCCTCTGGCTTAAGACGGACGATGAAAAAGCGAGGGCATTCGCTTCGCACCTGACCTCCACCTTCATGCCCTTCAATTTAACAGACGACTCAAATCGCGTAGCCATTATAAATTTTCTGGACACTCCGACTGCACCGTCTCGCCCCATTAGGCATACCACACCGCAGGAAGTCATAATGCAGCTGAAGGCGCTGCAAATCAAGAAAACCCCTGGTTACGATGGCATTGACAACCGTGCTGCGAAGTCTCTGCCACGCAAAGGAGTCCTAGCCTTAAAAATATTTAATGCCATGCTAAGGCTAGGGCACTTTCCAAGGCAATGGAAGCGCGCACGTATCATCATGGTACCTAAAGCCGGAAAGCCGCCAACGAAGATCGATTTATATCGCCCAATCAGCTTGCTATCAACGTTCTCCAAGATTTTTGAGAGAATACTCCTAGCCCGCCTGATGGAACTGCCGCAAGTAGTGAACCACATACCTCGACACCAATTTGGCCTCAGGAAGTCCCACGGCTGCCCTGAACAAATACATCGACTGGTAAACCAGGTGACGCATGGCTTCGAGCACAAACTCTACACGGTCGGCGTCTTTCTAGACGTGAAGCAAGCGTTTGACAAGGTGTGGCATGAGGGCCTTCTATACAAGATGAAAGCTCTCCTTCCTGCTCCCTACTATGCCATCCTGAGATCAGCTGGTCCTGGCCACTTATGCCGATGACACCGCCATGCTGGCGTCTCTCCTGCACTGCAAACTGCCTCCAACACAGTCCAGGAATGGCTGCATGCAGTCGAAAAATTGACTGCCAAATGGAATGTGGCCATTAACTCCTCGAAGTCAGCCTGTGTAACTTTTACCCTGCGGCCCGAAACTTGCACAGATCTGACTTTTGACGGAAACCCCATCAACAATGTCACATCGCACTGCTACCTAGGAGTTCATTTTGATCGGAGACTGACCTGAAGGGCCCACATCACGTCGGTCAAATTCAAGTCACTGGCGAAACTAAAAAAGCTCGACTGGCTCTTCCACTCAAGTAAACTACAAATGAGCTCTAAGGCTCTTTTAATCAAAGCCATACTTGCTCCAACGAGGAGTTATACCATCCAGGTGTTGGGAACTGCCGCCAAATCCCTGCTCAATAGGCTCCGTGTGGTCCAGTCGAGAGCTGCACGCCACGCCACGTGACGAACCAGGTAATCGAAAGAGATCTGAAAGTTACCCCTCTTGGGGATCAGATCAATTTTCACAGCAGCCGTTATGCCGACAGGCTTATGGTCCACCCGAATCAACTAGCAAACATCCTAGCTAATCCCATCTCCCTCCGAAGGCTGAAGAGGGTACACCCCACCGATCTCCCTACCCGGAGGATAGTATAAAATATTACACATTAAGTAATTAAAAACTAGAAAAATTCTTTTTTTTTCCTTTTCTACTTAATAATTAAGAAACCACTTGGTCTCATATACATTTATACACACAATAGGTTAAGTTCAGAGGAATTGACTGAACGATTCCTTTTGAATCCAAAATAAATAGAATGAATGATTAAAAAAAAAATCGCCTATAACTTGAAATCGGAAAATCACCCATTTTGACCGCTTAAAATGACATAAATTAGTCAATTTACTGTTTTTGTGTAACAGGTTTAAATAATCTGTAGAAGGTATCTTCTGTTTGTCAGGTACTTGAAATCGGAAAATCACCCATTTTGACCGCTTAAAATGTAAAACTTAGGCAATTTACTGTTTTTGCTTACCAGTTGAACAGAATCTCTAGGTGTCTTCTGTTCGCCTGGTACTTGAAATCGGAAAATCACCCATTTTGACCGCTTGAAATGACATAACTTAGTCAATTTATTTTTTTTGTGTACCAGGTTTAAATAATCTTTAGTAGGTATCTTCTGTTTATCTGGTACTTGAAATCGGAAAATCACCAATTTTGACCGCTTAAAATGACATAATTTAGTCAATTTATTGTTTTTGTGTACCAGGTTTAAATGATCTGTAGAATGTTTCTTCAGTTCGTCTATTACTTGAAATCGGAAATTCACCCATTTTGACCTCGTAGAATTTCATAACTTGGTCAAATTATTTTGGGTACCAGGTGAACTTTATCTGCAGAAGGTGTATTCTGTTCGTTTGGTATTTGAAATCGAAAAATTGCCCATTTAGACCGCTTAAAATTACATAACTTAGTCAATTTATTGTTTTCTGTACCAGGTTTAAATAATCTTTAGAAGGTTCATCACCCATTTTGACCGCCTAAAATGTAATAACTTGGTCAACTTATAGTTTTTGGGCACTAGGTGAACTTAATCTCTACAAAGTATCTTCTGTTCGCTTTGTACTCGAAATCGTAAAATTACCCATTTTGACCGCTTAATATGTAAAACTTAGGCAATTTACTGTTTTTGCGTACCAGTTGAACAGAATCTCTAGAAGGTATTTTCTGTTCGCCTGGTACTTGAAAGCGGAAAATCACCCATTTCACCGCTTAAAATGACATACCTTAGGCAATTTATTGTTTGTTTACCAGATTTAAATAATCTGTAGAAGATATCTTCTGTTTGACTGGTACTTGAAGGTATCTTCTGTTCGTCTGGTACATGAAATCGGAAAATTACCCATCTTGACCGCTCAAATAATCTCAAGAATGTATCTTCTGTTCGCCTGGTACTTGAAAGCGGAAAATCACCCATTTTGACCGCTTAAAATTACATAACATTTTCAATTTATTGTTTTTGTGTACCAGATTTAAATATTCTGTAGAAGGTATCTTCAGTTCGCCTATAACTTGAAATCGGAAAATCACTCATTTTGACCGCTTAAAATGTAAAACTTAGGCAATTTACTGTTTTTGCGTACCAGTTGAACAGAATCTCTAGAAGGTATCTTCTGTTTGTATGGTACTTTTAATCGGAAAGTCACCCATTTGACCGCTTAAAATGACATAACTTGGTCAATTTGTTGTTTTTGTGTACCAGGTTTAAATAATCTGTGTCTGGTACTTGAAATCGGAAATTCACTCATTTTGACCGCTTAAAAATTCATAACTTAGTCAACTTTTTGTTTTTAGGTACCAGGCGAGTATAATCTATAAAAGGAATCTTCTGTTGCCCTGCCTGGTTCTTAAAACTTCATCAACTTTTTGTTTTTGTGTACCATGTGAACATAATCTGTAAAAGGAATCTTCTGTTCGCCTATTACTTGAAATCGGAAAATCACCCATTTTGACCGCTTAAAATGACATAACTTAGTCAATTTATTGTTTTTGTGTACCAGGTTTAAATAATCTGTAGAAGGTATCTTCAGTTTGCCTATAACTCACAATCGTTTCGCAGTTGTGATAAGCCGGACGCGTTTTTGGTGCAGTGACACAGTTTTGTTTCACAAACTTGCGGACAAGTCCACAACTGTGGCACAAAGTATAGTGATCGATAACATAATCAAATTAAGTGTTGGCAAGTGAAAGTGTGGCGACTTTTGCTAGCTAGCGTCGCTTTTCTTTACTTGGTGCGGCTGGCTCAAGCCTCACTAAAAAACTTCAAGAGGCGATCAGCTGTGAGTGCTTTAAGCTGTTAGAGCTTTAAGCCCTGGCTGTTTCGTGTCCACGGTACACTTCTACTTTCAAGCCGCGATCTTCAAGATCTATCTGGATCGTGTCTTAGATACTCTGCCGCCAGAACTTTAAGCTTCTAGCTGGTTCGAGTCGTCGCTAGGCATTTTTCTTTTTGAAAATGGATAACGGTCCACAGCAAAAATCTATCGACTACGAATCGATGAAGCTAATTGCTGGCGCGGGCAAAAAAAAATACGGGAGCAAATGAAAAAGAGCTGGAAAAGTGAAACTCCAGCCTCTGCTACTACCGGTATTTCAAACACCTACTGCAGTTCGACCTTCACACTGACCTCCACCAGTTCGACTATCTCGTCTGCGTACATCCTCACCTCCTCCTTGAGCGGCAACGTATGCTCTACTGCTGCCAGTACAATTCACAAAAGTGCATCTGTCAGCTCAATCGCGAAGCCGCAATTTGCCACCGGCTGGCAGGACGTCTCCTTTAAATCAAGAAATGGTGGAAACAAAAAGAGAGCAGGCGCAGTCCTCTCCCCTAAAATGGTAAAAAAGGTTGCAACTGATAAGCCGGCAAAAATCTCTGCCAATCGCTTCCAAGTCCTAAGCGAAGAGAAGATATGGTCCTGGGAGAGGCATCTTCGAGTGACGACGACGAGCCATGCTTCTCGAATACCGCCCTCAAACGTGCCGCAAAGAAAGCAGGACCAAAACAACAGCTGAAAGGTGCTCACCAAACTCTACCAGCCGCCCCGAAATCAAGCCGTCTCTCTAAGGTGCCTAGAATGATGTTTCCCAATGTGGTTAACTTCACAGCATTTCGCAGCGAGCTGGACGCCCTTGTGGGAGACTCCTATACAATTAAGGCCCTAAATTCGGGAGACTGCGCTGTTCAGTGCAACTCCCCTGATAGCTACAGGCTGGTGGCCCGGCACTTTCTCGACAAAGGATCTCTTTTTCATCACCATCAGCTACCGGAGGACCGACCCTACAAAATAGTCATGCGCAACATTCACCACGGAGTCCCATCGGAGGATATCATCGCAACCCTCCAGAACGAAGGACATAACGTTGTACGGATCTATACCCCGCGAAACAAGGTAACCTCTCTTCCTCTTAATATGAGGTTCATTGACCTCAAAAAGGCGGAGAACAATAACCAAATAAAGGGCATATCTGTTGTCTGCAGGCACAGGGTAATATGGGAGAAACCCCGTAAGCAATCGGAGCCGATTCAATGCCACAGGTGCCAAGGCTATGGTCATACCAAGGCATATTGTTCTCGGCACTATATATGAAGAGAATGCGGAGAAAATCACCCCACTGCAGAGTGCAAGCTGGAAAAGGACGAGGCCAGATTCTGCTTTCACTGTGGCGGCCCCCATGCAGCTAACTTTATAGGTTGCAAAAAGTACCTGCTAGAGGCTTCTAACCGCAAAAACCAACGTAAGGTTAATGAACCCTCTGGTTCTGGTCCTGCAAGAGGACCACACCAACCCTGTCCACCAGCCCACATGTCTGGAAAGACTTCATTTGCAAATATTGTCAGAGAAAGTCAGCCCGTCGCCAAGCCTGCCGTTATTGTCCCCCGTGCAAGCACCCCCTGCTGTTTGAGCTGGATGAAGACGCCCTGCTATTCAAAGGTGTCACAAAAATGCTGTCACCTACTGCAAATACTGTGGCCTTCAAGGAGCACATTGAAGCCACAGTAGATCTCAACATCCCCATAGACACCTGCAATAGTCTGGAAGCGTATGTAGATTACCTCGCAGCCACAATCGCGGAAGCAGCACGGAGGGCCACACCTCCCCCACATCAAGCTCGTCACACGACTGCAAGCAGGGCTCCCATCTTGATCTTGGAAGCCAGGGAGCTGCTCTCCCACAAAAGGCGCCTCAGGAGACGGTACATCGCAACAGGAGATCCTAGCATTAAGCAGCTATACTCTAGCACCACTAACAAACTGCACCGTTTGCTAGCCGGGACGCGACGAGAAAATCTGGATACTCTGCTGGAGGGTACTGGCCCAGATAACAACAGCCACTTTTCGTTATGGAGGCTCACAAGAGGTATCAAGAGACAGCCGTTGTTTCAATCTCCTGTCCAGAGTCACAGTGGCCTCTGGCTTAAGACGGACGATGAAAAAGCGAGGGCATTCGCTTCGCACCTGACCTCCACCTTCATGCCCTTCAATTTAACAGACGACTCAAATCGCGTAGCCATTATAAATTTTCTGGACACTCCGACTGCACCGTCTCGCCCCATTAGGCATACCACACCGCAGGAAGTCATGATGCAGCTGAAGGAGCTGCAAATCAAGAAAACCCCTGGTTACGATGGCATTGACAACCGTGCTGCGAAGTCTCTGCCACGCAAAGGAGTCCTAGCCTTAGTAAAAATATTTAATGCCATGCTACTAAGGCTAGGGCACTTTCCAAGGCAATGGAAGCGTGCACGTATCATCATGGTACCTAAAGCCGGAAAGCCGCCAACGAAGATCGATTTAATACTCCTGCCCACCTGATGGAACTGCCGCAAGTAGTGAACCGCATACCTCGACACCAATTTGGCTTCAGGAAGTCCCACGGCTGCCCTGAACAAATACATCGACTGGTAAACCAGGTGACGCATGGCTTCGAGCACAAACTCTACACGGTCGGCGTCTTTCTAGACGTGAAGCAAGCGTTTGACAAGGTGTGGCATGAGGGCCTTCTATACAAGATGAAAGCTCTCCTTCCTGCTCCCTACTATGCCATCCTGAGATCGTTCATCTCTCATCGGATTTTCGATGTTGCAGTGCGTGATGCTCGGTCCAGCCTGGAAGAGATTCACGCAGGAGTTCCACAGGGAAGTGTTCTTGGGCCCTTCCTGTACACCCTGTACACTGCCGAGCTGCCATCTCCCGCCAACAACACCGAAGTCTCCCCGGATCAGCTGGTCCTGGCAACTTATGCCGATGACACCGCCATGCTGGCGTCTCATCCTGTACTGCAAACTGCCTCCAACGCAGTCCAGGAATGGCTGCATGCAGTCGAAAAATGGACTGCCAAATGGAATGTGGCCATTAACTCCTCGAAGTCAGCCTGTGTAACTTTTACCCTGCGGCCCGGAACTTGCACAGATCTGACTTTTGACGGAAACCCTATCAACAATGTCACATCGCACTGCTACCTAGGAGTTCATTTAGATCGGAGACTGACCTGAAGGGCCCACATCACGTCGGTCAAATTCAAGTCACTGGCGAAACTAAAAAAGCTCGACTGGCTCTTCCACTCCAGTAAACTACAAATGAGCTCTAAGGCTCTTTTAATCAAAGCCATACTTGCTCCAACGAGGAGTTATGCCATCCAGGTGTGGGGAACTGCCGCACAATCCCTGCTCAATAGGCTCCGTGTGGTCCAGTCGAGAGCTGCACGCCACGCATCTGGGCTCCCCTGGTACGTGACGAACCAGGTAATCGAAAGAGATCTGAAAGTTACCCCTCTTGGGGATCAGATCAATTTTCACAGCAGCCGTTATGCCGACAGGCTTATGGTCCACCCGAATCAACTAGCAAACATCCTAGCTAATCCCATCTCCCTCCGAAGGCTGAAGAGGGTACACCCCACCGATCTCCCTACCCGGAGGATAGTATAAAATATTACACATTAAGTAATTAAAAACTAGAAAAATTCTTTTTTTTTCCTTTTCTACTTAATAATTAAGAAACCACTTGGTCTCATATACATTTATACACACAATAGGTTAAGTTCAGAGGAATTGACTGAACGATTCCTTTTGAATCCAAAATAAATAGAATGAATGATTAAAAAAAAAATCGCCTATAACTTGAAATCGGAAAATCACCCATTTTGACCGCTTAAAATGACGTAAATTAGTCAATTTACTGTTTTTGTGTAACAGGTTTAAATAATCTGTAGAAGGTATCTTCAGTTCGCCTATTACTTGAAATCGGAAATTCACCCATTTTGACCGCTTAAAATGACATAACTTAGTCAATTTATTGTTTTTGTGTACCACGTTTAAATAATCTGTAGAAGGTATCTTCTGTTTATCTGGTACTTGAAATCGGAAAATCACCCGATTCGACCGCTTAAAATGACACAACTTAGTCAATTTATTGTTTTTGTGTACCAGATTTAAATATTCTGTAGAAGGTATCTTCAGTTCGCCTATTACTTGAAATCGGAAATTCACCCATTTTGACCGCTTAAAATGACATAACTTAGTCAATTTATTGTTTTTGTGTACCAGGTTTAAATAATCTGTTGAAGGTATCTTCTGTTTGTCAGGTACTTGAAATCGGAAAATCACCCATTTTGACCGCTTAAAATGACATAACTTAGTCAATTTATTGTTTTTGTGTACCAGATTTAAATATTCTGTAGAAGGTATCATCAGTTCGCCTATTACTTGAAATCGGAAATTCACCCATTTTGACCGCTTAAAATGACATAACTTAGTCAATTTATTGTTTTTGTGTACCAGGTTTAAATAATCTGTTGAAGGTATCTTCTGTTTGTCAGGTACTTGAAATCGGAAAATCACCCATTTTGACCGCTTAAAATGACATAACTTAGTCAATTTATTGTTTTTGTGTACCAGATTTAAATATTCTGTAGAAGGTATCTTCAGTTCGCCTATTACTTGAAATCGGAAATTCACCCATTTTGACCGCTTAAAATGACATAACTTAGTCAATTTATTGTTTTTGTGTACCAGGTTTAAATAATCTGTTGAAGGTATCTTCTGTTTGTCAGGTACTTGAAATCGTAAAATTACCCATTTTGACCGCTTAATATGTAAAACTTAGGCAATTTACTGTTTTTGCGTACCAGTTGAACAGAATCTCTAGAAGGTATCTTCTGTTCGCCTGGTACTTGAAAGCGGAAAATCACCCATTTTGACCGCTTAAAATGACATAACTTAGTCAATTTATTGTTTTTGTGTACCAGGTTTTAATAATCTGTAGAAGGTATCTTCTGTTTATCTGGTACTTGAAATCGGAAAATCACCCGATTCGACCGCTTAAAATGACACAACTTAGTCAATTTATTGTTTTTGTGTACCAGTTTTAAATAATCTTTAGTAGGTATCTTCTGTTTATCTGGTACTTGAAAGCGGAAAATCACCCATTTTGACCGCTTAAAATGACAACTTAGGCAATTTATTGTTTGTGTGTACCAGATTTAAATAATCTGTAGAAGATATCTTCTGTTTGACTGGTACTTGAAGGTATCTTCTGTTCGTCTGGTACATGAAATCGGAAAATGACCCATTTAGACCGCTCAAATAATCTCAAGAATGTATCTTCTGTTCGCCTGGTACTTGAAATCAAAAAAATCACCCATTTTGACCGCTTAAAATGACATAACTTTTTCAATTTATTGTTTTTGTGTACCATCTGTAGAAGGTATCTTCTGTTTGTCTGGTGCTTGAAATCGGAAAATCACCCATTTTGACCGCGTAAAATGTAAAACTTAGGCAATTTACTGTTTTTGCGTACCAGTTGAACAGAATCTCTAGAAGGTGTCTTCTGTTCGCCTGGTAATTGAAATCGAAAAATCACCCATTTTGACCGCTTAAAATGACATAACTTAGTCAATTTATTGTTTTTGTGTACCACGTTTAAATAATCTGTAGAAGGTATCTTCTGTTTATCTGGTACTTGAAATCGGAAAATCACCCGATTCGACCGCTTAAAATGACACAACTTAGTCAATTTATTGTTTTTGTGTACCAGTTTTAAATAATCTTTAGTAGGTATCTTCTGTTTATCTGGTACTTGAAATCGGAAAATCACCAATTTTTACACTTTAAAATGACATAATTTAACAATTTATTGTTTTTGTGTACCAGGTTCAAATAATCTGTAGAAGGTACCTTCAGTTCGTCTATTACTTGAAATCGCAAATTCACCCATTTTTACCGCTTAAAATGTAAAACTTAGGCAATTTACTGTTTTTGCGTACCAGTTGAACAGAATCTCTGGAAGGTATCTTCTGTTCGCCTGGTACTTGAAAGCGGAAAATCACCCATTTTGACCGCTTAAAATGACATAACTTAGTCAATTTATTGTTTTTGTGTACCAGGTTTAAATAATCTGTAGATGGTATCTTCTCTTTGTCTAGTAATTGAAATCGGATAATCCCCCATTCAAATTATTTTTGGGTACCAGGTAAGCTTAATATGCGGAAGGTATTTTTTGTTCGTCTGGTATTTTTTTTTTTTTTTTTTTTACTTTGCTTTTATTTATTGAATCTTCTTGTATAAGAACTAACAATAAGTTTAAAAATCTTAACTATAACAAGTATTTTTTGAACAGTTGTATTATTTTTCCAACTGTTCTATGATTAGACGGCCCTAATAATTTATTCGCTGGGTTGGTAGGTCCTTTCGCCGGAGACGGGAACGGCTGCTGAGCTGGATTAGACCTCGCGCTAGGTGGTTGGGGTGCGTGTGAAGCTTGCTATGGTATTTTTCCTTAAGTTCCGTGATTGCGTTGGTAACTGATGGGATATTTAAGTCTCTTTGGATGTTTTCACTCCGAACGTATCACGGTGCCCCAGTGATGGTTCTCAGAATCTTTGATTGTGCTCGCTGAATGATGTCAATATTGCTGTTGCTGGCATTGCCCCATAACTGTGAGCCATAGGTTTAGATTGGTTTCAAAATAGAATTGTAGAGCAAGACCTTGTGATCTAGGCTGAGCGGAGAACCAGAGTTGATGAGCCAGTGTAAGTTGTTGGCTTTGAGTTTTTGAGTTTAAGTTGGGTTTTTTGGCTTCAATGTGCCTGCGCCATGTGAGTCTTCTGTCAAGGTGTACTCTAGGTACGCTACCTCATCTGCTTTTGGGAGTGGTATGTTGTTCAACAAGAGCGGAGGACAGTCTTGTCTGTTTAGCGTAAACGTCACGTGCTTGCATTTTTGCTCGTTTACTTTTATTCGCCAGTCAGAGAGCCACTTCTCAATGTCGATGAGGTACAGTGCCAACTGTGCTGTAGCTTGGATAGGGGACCTTGAACGGCTTAGGATAGCTGTATCGTCGGCAAATGTGGATACCGTTAAGCGACTATTTGTAGGGATGTCGGCTGTATAGATGAGGTATAAGGTTGGCCCAAGAACGCTGCCTTGGGGGACTTCAGCCTCAATTGTATGATCAGTGGAAGTGGCAGTGTTGCACCGCACTGCAAACTTTCTGTCATAGAGGTAAGTCTTTAGAAGTTTGTGTGTGCTTTCGGGTAGGGATGTTTTAATGCTTGGGATACGTCTAAAAATACTGCTGTACAGTATTCGCGATATTCAAATGCAGTTCTTATTTCCGTTGTAATACGATTCACCTGTTCAATGATTCCATGGCTTTCACGAAATCCAAATTGGTGGGCTGGGATTATATTGTGGTATATCAGATGTTGATTAAGTCGGATCAGCAGGCATTTTTCGAATAGTTTCGAAATGCATGAGAGTAGACTTATTGGTCTGTAAGATGAAGCGACTGTGTGGTTCTTACCAGGCTTTAGAATCATTATGATCTTCATCATCTTCCATCGTTGTGGAAAGTAACCAAGTTTGGTGATGGCATTAAAGAGCTTGGTTATGTAGCGAACTGCAGAATGTGGCAGCTGGATGATCATTTCCGGTGTTATAAGGTCGCAGCCGGGGGATTTTTTCGGGCTGAGATTGTCTTTGATTATTTTAGTTATTTCTTTAGGACGAAACACAATTGGGGTGAGTTGCTGATGGCGGTTTACGGGATAGGACGGTAGCGCGAATGTGCTAGTAGCCTGGTTTGGCGTGAACACATTTTGTAGGTGAGCGGCAAATGTGTTGGCTCTGTCTACATCACTACGGGCCCAGCCACCTGAGGAATTCCTTATCGGCAAAACGGTTTCAGTCGGTGGGCGAAGAGTTGAGTGGGCTCGCCACAGTGACTTTTGTTTTGTGCCTGTTGGTGTGAGTTGCTCTATGTATCGGCGCTGATCGTCGTCCTCTTCTTGTTTCAGAGCGTTGGCCAGTTTCCGTGTGGCTACTTTTAGCTTTTGTTTTGCAGTTGGGGATCTGGAAGATTGCCATTCTCTTCGTAAGCGACGTTTTACGTGGACGAGTTGCTCGATTTGTACGTTGGTCTTCTTTGGATTAATTGCATTATTTGTTATTTTGGGTGTTGCAGTAAGAGCTGCTGCAGTAAGGATGGATTGCAATGCACACGTGCAGCTCTCTATATCAGATTCAGTATTGAGTTTTGGGCTTAGCTTAATATGTGAACTTATATATTTTTTATACCTGAGCCAGTTTGTTTTGCTAGAGGTCAATCTGGTTGGTGGTTTCACGTTTTCTGCGTATCGGCGGAGGTGAATTAGTACAGGCGAGTGATCAGATGACAGATCCGGCAGACATTCAGCTTTAACCAAACTGCGGGAAATATTTTTCGTAACTGCGAAGTCGATCAGGTCTGGCAGCTTATTGAGGTCTGATGGCCAGTATGTAGGACTCCCGGGGGAAACAAGGTCAAGTTTATTAGTGGCTTTTATTATCGTCTTATAAAGCTGTTTTCCTTTTGGGTTCACAAGTCGCGATCCCCAGTGAGTATGTTTAGCGTTGTAGTCGCCTGCTGCAATGAAGTGTGGCCCTAGTGCTTGGAAGAAATCCAGGAATTGCGCTTCTAATACTGTGAAACGGGGGGGGGCAGTATACGGCCGCTAGTGTAAGGAGAGTGTTGTCATCCAGCTGAATGTTGATAGATGTGGCCTGAAGATGATTTTCCGCAAATTCTTTGTAAAAGTGGTGCTTCATACGGTTCCTTATGAGTATGGCGGTGCCACCGTGTGCTTTTCCGTCGGGATGATTTGTACCGTAGAAATGGTAGTCTCTTATTTGAAAATTGTATTTGCTTGTGAGATGAGTTTCCGAAAGAAGCATTACGTCGATATGCTTCTCATGTAGGAATTGAGCTAGCTCAAGTTTGCGCTGTGAAACGCCATTGGCGTTCCACGTAGCTATGCGTAAGGTGGCCATTATTTATTTGATTGTTGGGCTACAAGCATTTGTATCAAAAGGTCTTCATAAATGTCATAAATTCCATCATGCTCTGTTGTAAGGCTTGCATCATAGCTTCAGTTTTTGTTTCCTGCTGCGCAGCTGGGTGATAGTTTTGTTGTGTGTCTAGTTTTGTGTGCACTTCATGTGGAGTTCGGGAGTTTTGGGTTGGAGGCGTCATACCTGATTTTAAAACGTTAGCAAATGTTGTCTTGTTAGTGTTGGATGTAGGCCAGGGAGCGAAACTTGCTGCTTTCGAGAAAATTACTTCAGGATTTGTCTCTGATGGTATCAGGGTAGCTGTTCCTTGGTGTGCCCGCGCCGTGTTCATTCTTTTGTGAAGACGGATTTTCAGCTCTTTGTAGATTGGACAGCCTCTGTAGTTTGCTGTGTGATTGCCCCCACAGTTATTGCATTTTTTTCCGCATGCATTTTCTTTGTTAATTTGACACTGTTTGGAGTCGTGGAGATCTCCACAGACTACGCACACCGGGCGAAGTGTACAATATGACCTCGTGTGGCCATACTCTTGGCAGTTTGTACATTGTACAGGAGCGTTGCGTTTGTGCGGCTCTTCTACCGTGATCCTACGGTGCAAAAGGAGCTGGAGTTTGTAAATTGGGTGAACCTCGTTTTTTCTAGGAGGCTTGTTTTCTGGTTCAAGCTCAATCTTGAAGAGTGGTTGGGGCTGCCTGTTTCTGTTTTTGATATTGAACACGTTTTTGGCGTAAAATCCCTTTTCCTTTAGCGCCTCAGTTATCTCTTCGGGCGTAACATCAGGCTCAATGCCCTTCAGGACTACTTGCAGGCCCTTGCTGCTTTTAAGCTGGTAGGTGTAGAAGCCTATTTTTTGTGCGGTAAAATAGTTTGTGACTTTTCTGTAGTCGTCCTCCGTTTTCGTCTGAAGTTTGATTTCGTTGATAGTACCTCTTACGAGGGGAATTATATGAAAGCTATCTTTCCCAATAAGGCCAATCAAAGTATTTACAAGACGGCTTGTGCTCTTCTCGCGGATGTATATTGGCGGAGGCTTTGTTTTCTTCGGTTCGATATCAACGGATCCCAGCGGCACGTCCTCAGCGGTATCTACCAGCAAGGCAAATCTGTTGGTATTTGCAGGGGCTACATTTTTGATCAAGGTAGAGTTGTCGCGTGTATTTTTCGGCTTGTTTCCCAAATCTGAATTTTCCGGGCTGAGCTTTCGCTTTATTGTAATGTAGCGGTCCATTCCAGTCTGCCAGGTCGACCCAGCTTTTTTGTTTACGTTTTCGTTTTGTTTTGCTGGCAGTGCGGCAGTACCGTTTATTGCTAGCGGTTTTGCTTTCGCTGACTTAGTCAGACCGTGAGCGGGTGCAGCCGATGACGAGGCAGAGCGGGGCTTCTGTCGGAGCCAATAGAGCGGGAGAGCAGGAGCGCGCTCTTTCTTGATTTGTTGGTAGAAGAAGGTTTCCTGGGCTATGGGTTATTGACCGCTCGATGTCTGCGTTTGGGGTTGTCGGTGAGACGTAGGAGAAGTACGCGTTGTTGCGCTGAATTGAGAGCCGGCGTTCGTCATGCTCGCGCTGACGCTGGGCGCGAGTGTCGTTCTGACTCATAGTTTTATTATTTAAGATAACAATTCACTATGTATTTAAGCGATCTTGCATCGCATAGAGCGTCTCTTTCGCTTTCAGATTTTTTATTTAGTTTATTTTATTTGGCGTTCACTTCACTCAAAACAACCGATTTTGTGCGGAGCACGATAAAAAAAAACGTCTTCACACGTCGGCGATCGAATGTTGATATGGTATTTGATATCGAAAAATCACCCATTTTGACCGCCTATAATGACATAACTTAGTCAATTTATTGTTTTTGTGTACCAGGTTTAAATAATCTGTAGATGGTATCTTCTCTTTGTCTGGTACTTGAAAGCGGAAAATCACCCATTTTGACCGCTTAAAATGACATAATTTAGTCAATTTATTGTTTTTGTGTACCAGGTTTAAATCATCTGTAGAAGGTATCTTCAGTTCGTCTATTACTTGAAATCGGAAATTCACCCATTTTGACCGCGTAGAATTTCATAACTTGGTCAAATTATTTTGGGTACCAAGTGAACTTAATCTGCGGAAGGTGTATTCTGTTCGTTTGGTATTTGAAATCGGAAAATTACCCATTTTGACCGCTTAAAATGACATAACTTAGTCAATTTATTGTTTTTGTGTACCAGGTTTAAATAATCTTTAGTAGGTATCTCCTGTTTATCTGGTACTTGAAATCGGAAAATCACCAATTTTGACCGCTTAAAATTACATAATTTAGTCAATTTATTGTTTTTGTGTACCAGGTTTAAATCATCTGTAGAAGGTATCTTCAGTTCGTCTATTACTTGAAATCGGAAATTCACCCATTTTGACCGCGTAGAATTTCATAACTTGGTCAAATTATTTTGGGTACCAGGTGAACTTGTTGAAATTACGTTATAATTTAAATAAGCTTTATATGTTTTGATCTGGCAACGCTCAATTACAGCTTAAGAAGTCATTGTGAAATTCCCATTACTCAGTTTCAATTAAACCGTCAACTACACCACTACGTTCCTGTGTTTATTTGCTCGGTCGGTCTAGAAGCACATAACGGTTGTCCTGATCGTACGGTAAATCACTAACAGTTGGTTATGGGCCTTCAGCAAGCTAAGTTTTCGGTTTGAATAATTCAAAGTAATTAAATGGACTAACACGCGTCCGGTTGAAACTCGAAATAAATAAAAAACTAATTTGCGGAATTCGACAAAATGAGTGTGTCAATTCAAATAGAAAAATTAGGCGACGACAATTACGACGTATGGAGCATTTTAATGCGTAGTGTGCTTATAACAGCAGATCTATGGAAAGTCGTTTGTGGTCAATATGTAAAGCCAGAAGATGGCTCTGAAGATTCCGAAAGATGGAATAAGCTCGATCAAAAGGCCCTGGCAAGTTTGTTTTTAAATTTAAAAGCAACGCAGTTAATGCATATAAAGGCATGCACAACAGCAGCAGACGCATGGAAAAAGTTGTGTGATGTACATTTGCCAGGTGGCCCGATCAGAAAAGTGCAGTTATATCAAAAACTATCAAGGCTGAGAATGCTTGAAGGGGATAACGTTGTTCAATATGTCAATAAATTTGCTGAAACAGTCAACAAATTAGCTGAGATGGACATAACAATTAATGATGAATTAAAAAGCATCATGTTGTTATCCAGTTTACCAAATTCGTGGGAAAATTTCGTTGTAGCGATCGAAACACGCGACACGCTGCCGACGTTCGAAACGGTAAAAGTGAAGCTTCTGGAAGAAGGAGCGCGCAAGCAAGAGAGGGACGATCGCGAAGGTTCTGTCCAAGCCGTGTATGTACATACAAAATTACATGGAACTGCAAAGCAAAAACAACGCGAAGAAAATAACCTTGAAAAACATAGTTTCAAGGGCAAATGCTACATTTGCGAGAAATTCGGTCACCGAGCACGAGAATGCCCGAACAAAGGGAGGCATAAAAAACTAGGGGAAAGCAAGGAGAAATCAAACTGCTTGATGCATATTAGTGCTACCACTCAAAGGAAAAACATATGGTGTGTTGATAGTGGTGCCACGTCGCATATGTGTTGTGACAAGGGATTGTTTACATCTTTCATTAATAAGGAAACATCGATTATTCTAGCAGCTAATAAGTTCGTGAAATCGAGCGGCATCGGGACTGTTATGCTTAAATCACAAAATGTAAACATTGAATTACGAGATGTAATTTACGTTCCATCATTGCATATGAATTTTTTATCAGTGAGCAAGTCCGCGGAGTACGAAAACATAACTACTTTTGATAAAAAGGCGGCGGTGATAAAAAACAAACAAGGTGAAGTGATGATGAGAGCAATGCAAGAAGACAATTTGTATTTATTTACAAGTAGCTCTAAAAACGGTGCGGTTCATTTGTTGAAAGATTCTTCTCGCATGGCAACATGGCACAATCGGTTTGGTCATTTAAATTTTCAATGTTTAAAAGAAATCAAAGAAAAAGAGCTAGTAATTGGCATGGACGTTAAAAATATGTCGGTGAATATTAATTGTGACACATGCAATATGGCAAAAATACACGTATTGCCATTCCCACAGAATAGCGAGAGAGCTACGCAAAGTGTACTGGAACTAGTTCACAGTGACGTGTGCGGGCCAATGAATGTTAGTTCTTTAGGCGGCAACAAGTATTTCGTCACGTTCATAGACGACTATTCAAGGAAAATATTTATATATTTTATGCATGCGAAGAACGAAGTGTTTGATAAATTCAAATTGTTCAAATCATATGTCGAGTGCCAAACGGGCAAGAAAATAAAAGCTTTGCGAAGTGACAACGGGACAGAATATGTAAACCGGCAGTTTACAGAGTATTTGAACACCTGCGGCATGAAAAGGCAATTAACGGTTCCGTATACACCACAACAAAACGGCGTCGCGGAACGCGCTAATCGAACGATCGTCGAGATGGCCAAAAGTATGCTGATTCATGCGAAATTAGAGGAGTTTTTGTGGGCCGAGGCCGTGTCCACAGCTTCATATTTGCGTAACAGGTGCCCTTCCAAAGCACTCATGGGCGCTACACCCTTCGAAATATGGCAAAATAGGAAGCCATCAGTTAAACATTTGCGAGTATTCGGATCTCGCGCGTTTGCACTGGATAAGACAAGAAAAAGCAAGTTCCAGGCAAAAGGAAAAGAGTATATATTTGTAGGATACTCTTCAACAGCTAAAGCTTACCGTTTATACGATCGGGAAAAACGTATCATTGTTGCACGTCGTGATGTCAAATTTGTAGAGGGTGAGTTTGAATCTAAAAAATGCACTATTTCGGAACAAAATAATGACTTCGCTACAAACATCATTCACCTTGAGTCAAACATCCAAGTACCAGAGCAGCAGCGGCCGGCTATGCCCATGGTGGTCGAGCAGAGCAGTAATTCTTACGACAGCTGTGACTCCGGTGAAGAGGAGGAGGAGTTTGTAAGCGCAAGCGATGAAAAGCAAATTCTCACTGAGGAGGAGATCGTACCAGACGTACAAGAGCAAGAAAGCAACGCACCTCGACGTGGACCCGGCAGACCAAAAATTATTCGCAGTGGTAAGTCCGGTAGACCCAGAAAACAATACAACAGCCTCAATTACATTGAAGACATTGAGACGCCACAGTGCGTTGGAGACGCTTTACGGGGCGAGCATGCCCAAGACTGGAAGACGTCAATGCAGAAAGAATATGATGCTCTCGTTTCCAATAACACATGGACATTGTGTGATTTACCTCCAGGACAGAAGGCCATAGGATCTAAGTGGGTCTTTCGCGTCAAAAGGGATAAAGAGGGAAATATACAAAAGTTTAAATCAAGACTTGTTGCTCAAGGTTGTGGGCAAAAGATGGGCGTCAACTATTCGGAAACGTTTTCTCCAGTAATCCGCTACGAAACCATCAGAATGCTATTCGCTATAGCAGCAGAAAAACAGCTTTGCATGCACCAGGTTGACATATCAAACGCATATTTAAACGGCAGACTTCAAGAAGAAGTGTATATGAGGCAACCACAAAACTTCATTGATGAGAAGCATCCAAACAAAGTATTAAAGCTTCAAAAGGCGATCTACGGACTTAAACAGTCTGGGCGTGTCTGGAATGACACATTGGACGAAGTTTTAAAGAGCATTGGTTTCAAGCGCAGCAAAAATGAGGCATGCCTGTACGCAAAGCAGCAGCAGCAACAACACAGCTACATTGCAGTATATGTCGACGATCTAATCATCATCAGCTAGTTAGTTCTTTAGGCGGCAACAAGTATTTCGTCACGTTCATAGACGACTATTCAAGGAAAATATTTATATATTTTATGCATGCGAAGAACGAAGTGTTTGATAAATTCAAATTGTTCAAATCATATGTCGAGTGCCAAACGGGCAAGAAAATAAAAGCTTTGCGAAGTGACAACGGGACAGAATATGTAAACCGGCAGTTTACAGAGTATTTGAACACCTGCGGCATGAAAAGGCAATTAACGGTTCCGTATACACCACAACAAAACGGCGTCGCGGAACGCGCTAATCGAACGATCGTCGAGATGGCCAAAAGTATGCTGATTCATGCGAAATTAGAGGAGTTTTTGTGGGCCGAGGCCGTGTCCACAGCTTCATATTTGCGTAACAGGTGCCCTTCCAAAGCACTCATGGGCGCTACACCCTTCGAAATATGGCAAAATAGGAAGCCATCCGTTAAACATTTGCGAGTATTCGGATCTCGCGCGTTTGCACTGGATAAGACAAGAAAAAGCAAGTTCCAGGCAAAAGGAAAAGAGTATATATTTGTAGGATACTCTTCAACAGCTAAAGCTTACCGTTTATACGATCGGGAAAAACGTATCATTGTTGCACGTCGTGATGTCAAATTTGTAGAGGGTGAGTTTGAATCTAAAAAATGCACTATTTCGGAACAAAATAATGACTTCGCTACAAACATCATTCACCTTGAGTCAAACATCCAAGTACCAGAGCAGCAGCGGCCGGCTATGCCCATGGTGGTCGAGCAGAGCAGTAATTCTTACGACAGCTGTGACTCCGGTGAAGAGGAGGAGGAGTTTGTAAGCGCAAGCGATGAAAAGCAAATTCTCACTGAGGAGGAGATCGTACCAGACGTACAAGAGCAAGAAAGCAACGCACCTCGACGTGGACCCGGCAGACCAAAAATTATTCGCAGTGGTAAGTCCGGTAGACCCAGAAAACAATACAACAGCCTCAATTACATTGAAGACATTGAGACGCCACAGTGCGTTGGAGACGCTTTACGGGGCGAGCATGCCCAAGACTGGAAGACGTCAATGCAGAAAGAATATGATGCTCTCGTTTCCAATAACACATGGACATTGTGTGATTTACCTCCAGGACAGAAGGCCATAGGATCTAAGTGGGTCTTTCGCGTCAAAAGGGATAAAGAGGGAAATATACAAAAGTTTAAATCAAGACTTGTTGCTCAAGGTTGTGGGCAAAAGATGGGCGTCAACTATTCGGAAACGTTTTCTCCAGTAATCCGCTACGAAACCATCAGAATGCTATTCGCTATAGCAGCAGAAAAACAGCTTTGCATGCACCAGGTTGACATATCAAACGCATATTTAAACGGCAGACTTCAAGAAGAAGTGTATATGAGGCAACCACAAAACTTCATTGATGAGAAGCATCCAAACAAAGTATTAAAGCTTCAAAAGGCGATCTACGGACTTAAACAGTCTGGGCGTGTCTGGAATGACACATTGGACGAAGTTTTAAAGAGCATTGGTTTCAAGCGCAGCAAAAATGAGGCATGCCTGTACGCAAAGCAGCAGCAGCAACAACACAGCTACATTGCAGTATATGTCGACGATCTAATCATCATCAGCTACGACGAGAACGAGATCAGCGCGATTAAGAGGAAGATCGCAAATAAATTCGACATACATGATGGCGGCCAACTAAATTATTTCCTTGGCATGGAAATCCAACGAGAAAGTACAAGAGGGTCGATTTCGCTATGCCAGAAGCAGTTCATCATAAACCTATTGGATAAATATGGCATGCAAAATTGTCGTCCCGCAGCTACGCCGCTAGACCCTGGTTATAAGATGGGTTGTAGAAATGAGAATTGTGTCAAGGTAAATATAACACAATTTCAATCATTAATCGGTTCCCTTATGTATTTAGCAGTCTTGAGCCGACCAGACATTTTGCATACAGTGAGCAAACTGTCGCAAAGAAATACTGATCCACACAGTGAAGACGAGACTGCAGCGAAACATGTTTTGAGATACCTTTCAGCCACGGTTGATCTCAAAATCACATACAGCAAGTCCGGCGAACAGGTAATGGGCTTCGCCGACGCAGACTGGGCAAACGACCTGTCAGATCGCAAATCATACAGTGGGTATGCATTCTTCCTTGGAGGCAGTGCGTTTTCATGGACTTCAGCTAAGCAGAGCGTCGTCGCCATGAGCAGCACAGAAGCAGAGTACGTTGCTTTATCCACGGCTGCAAAAGAAGCGGTGTATCTTCGCCGTTTGCTTTTAGAGATTGGATGGTCATTAGATGGACCAATAACCATATGTGGCGACAACATAAGTTCTCATCATATTGCGAAGAATCCAGTACACCATAAACGCACTAAGCACATAGATATTAAGTATCATTTTGTTCGTGAAAAAGTAGAATGTAATGAAATAATTCTTGAATATGTACCCACTGATAAAAATGTTGCAGATGTACTAACGAAAGGCTTGTGTAAGCAAAAGCAACAGAATTTTACTAAGTTGCTTGGATTAAATTAATTTTCGTTTTACATCACATATATATAGCTTAAGAGGAAGTGTTGAAATTACGTTATAATTTAAATAAGCTTTATATGTTTTGATCTGGCAACGCTCAATTACAGCTTAAGAAGTCATTGTGAAATTCCCATTACTCAGTTTCAATTAAACCGTCAACTACACCACTACGTTCCTGTGTTTATTTGCTCGGTCGGTCTAGAAGCACATAACGGTTGTCCTGATCGTACGGTAAATCACTAACAGAACTTAATCTGCGGAAGGTATATTCTGTTCGTTTGGTATTTGAAATCGGAAAATTGCCTACTTAGACCGCTTAAAATGACATTACTTAGTCAATTTATTGTTTTCTGTACCAGGTTTAAATAATCTTTAGAAGGTTCATCACCCATTTTGACCGCCTAAAATGTAATAACTTGGTCAACTTATAGTTTTTGGGCACTAGGTGAACTTAATCTCTACAAAGTATCTTCTTTTCGCTTTGTACTCGAAATCGTAAAATTACCCATTTTGACCGCTTAATATGTAAAACTTAGGCAATTTACTGTTTTTGCGTACCAGTTGAACAGAATCTCTAGGTGTCTTCTGTTCGCCTGGTAATTGATATCGAAAAATCACCCATTTTGACCGCTTAAAATGACATAACTTAGTCAATTTATTGTTTTTGTGTACCAGGATTAAATAATCTTTAGTAGGTATCTTCTGTTTATCTGGTACTTGAAATCGGAAAATCACCCATTTCGACCGCTTAAAATGACACAACTTAGTCAATTTATTGTTTTTGTGTACCAGGTTTAAATAATCTTTAGTAGGTATCTTCTGTTTATCTAATACTTGAAATCGGAAAATCACTAATTTTGACCGCTTAAAATGACATCATTTAGTCAATTTATTGTTTTTGTGTACCAGGTTTAAATCATCTGTAGAAGGTATCTTCTGTTCGTCTCGTACTTGAAATCGGAAAATCCCCAATTTGACCGCGTGGAATTTCATAACTTGGTCAAATTATTTTTGGGTACCAGGTGAACTTAATCTGCGGAAGGTATATTCTGTTCGTTTGGTATTTGAAATCGGAAAATTGCCTACTTAGACCGCTTAAAATGACATTACTTAGTCAATTTATTGTTTTTGTGTACCAGGTTTAAATAATCTTTAGTAGGTATCTTCAGTTCGTCTATTACTTGAAATCGGAAATTCACCCATTTTGACCGCGTAGAATTTCATAACTTGGTCAAATTATTTTGGGTACCAGGTGAACTTAATCTGCGGAAGGTGTATTCTGTTCGTTTGGTATTTGAAATCGGAAAATTTCCCATTTAGACCGCTTAAAATTACATACCTTAGTCAATTTATTGTTTTTGTGTACCAGGTTTAAATAATCTTTAGTAGGTATCTCCTGTTTATCTGGTACTTGAAATCGGAAAATCACCCATTTTGACCGCTTAAAATGACATAACTTAGTCAATTTATTGTTTTTGTGTACCAGGTTTAAATAATCTTTAGTAGGTATCTTCTCTTTGTCTGGTACTTGAAATCGGAAAATCCCCCATTCAAATTATTTTTGGGTACCAGGTAACCTTAATATGCGGAGGGTATCTTTTGTTCGTCTGGTATTTGAAATCGGAAAATTACCCATTTTGACCGCGTAAAATGACACAACTTAGTCAATTTATTGTTTTTGTGTACCAGGTTTAAATAATCTTTAGTAGGTATCTTCTGTTCATCTGGTACTTGAAATCAGAAAATCACCCATTTTGACCGCCTAAAATTTAATAACTTGGTCAACTTATAGTTTTTGGGCACTAGGTGAACTTAATCTCTACAAAGTATCTTCTGTTCGCTTTGTACTCGAAATCGTAAAATTACCCATTTTGACCGCTTAATATGTAAAACTTAGGCAATTTACTGTTTTTGCGTACCAGTTGAACAGAATCTCTAGAAGGTATCTTCTGTTCGCCTGGTACTTGAAAGCGGAAAATCACCCATTTTGACCGCTTAAAATGACATAATTTAGTCAATTTATTGTTTTTGTGTACCAGGTTTAAATCATCTGTAGAAGGTATCTTCAGTTCGTCTATTACTTGAAATCGGAAATTCACCCATTTTGACCGCGTAGAATTTCATAACTTGGTCAAATTATTTTGGGTACCAAGTGAACTTAATCTGCGGAAGGTGTATTCTGTTCGTTTGGTATTTGAAATCGGAAAATTGCCCATTTAGACCGCTTAAAATTACATAACTTAGTCAATTTATTGTTTTTGTGTACCAGGTTTAAATAATCTTTAGTAGGTATCTTCTCTTTGTCTGGTACTTGAAATCGGAAAATCCCCCATTCAAATTATTTTTGGGTACCAGGTAACCTTAATATGCGGAGGGTATCTTTTGTTCGTCTGGTATTTGAAATCGGAAAATTACCCATTTTGACCGCGTAAAATGACACAACTTAGTCAATTTATTGTTTTTGTGTACCAGGTTTAAATAATCTTTAGTAGGTATCTTCTGTTCATCTGGTACTTGAAATCAGAAAATCACCCATTTTGACCGCCTAAAATTTAATAACTTGGTCAACTTATAGTTTTTGGGCACTAGGTGAACTTAATCTCTACAAAGTATCTTCTGTTCGCTTTGTACTCGAAATCGTAAAATTACCCATTTTGACCGCTTAATATGTAAAACTTAGGCAATTTACTGTTTTTGCGTACCAGTTGAACAGAATCTCTAGAAGGTATCTTCTGTTCGCCTGGTACTTGAAAGTGGAAAATCACCCATTTTGACCGCTTAAATTGTTAAACTTAGGCAATTTACTGTTTTTGCTTACCAGTTGAACAGAATCTCTAGAAGGTGTCTTCTGTTTGTCTGGTACTTGAAATCGGAAAATCACACCTTTTGACCGCTTATAATGTAAAACTTAGGCAATTAACTGCTAGTATGGAGCCCAGGAAGTCCAAGCTTCTGGCCACTCGTTGGTGCGCGCCCAGCGCATCCAGCAAGTCCCGGAGGTGTGCTGAATCTACATTCAGCAAATTTCTCATGTGTGACTGCGGGAAGTGGCTAAGCAGACCGACCGTCTCCTCTACTACCCGTGCGTACTCCGAAAGATTCGCGGAGTGCCTCACGTAGGCGAAATTCTCCCACACCAAGATCTGGCCATCGACTATGGGAATGTATTTGGCGCGCGAATAATCGGTGATGTGAGCCGATGCCAATGATAGAGACACGAGAAGGATAAGATTGGTCCTGTGGGTGACAGTTTAAATGGTTGATTTTTTTATTTTGTCGGCAAGGGGAACCCAACACCAATAATAAAAAATGCTTAAGAATATAATGTGCGCGGATGGCGCTACGCTTAGATCTATTAAAAATTACGCCAAGTGACTAGAAAAAATTTAAAATTAAGCGAAACACTGACCTCGCTGCTGAGCGCGTCATTTTAAATTGTCCTTGTGGACCACCCTCCCCTCAATAAGGACAGTGGTCCCCATGTCCGCTTCTACAGCTTTTTCTTCGCACAACGGCGTGAGCTTGTTGCCGAGTCTTCGGTTGGATTTTACCAACACTTTCTCGCCAACATCGAATGTCCTATTCTGCCGCGAGGCGTTTTCTCTGGCCCTCAGCGCGGTCTGAGCCTTCTGGATCCTATTGTGGATCTCTAGCTGTGGCTCCTCGGGGTGTGTTAGGACGATGTCAGCCGGTCTCCTGTCGATGACCGAGTGAATTGACTTATTGTACTGGGTAGTGGCCAACATTATTATTTCGACCGTATCACTCAAGTCCTTGTCTATCTTTATGCATCTGGCTAGCTCCAGCAACGTGCTATGGAAACGCTCCACCTGCCCGTTGGAGGTGCTGTGCAGTGGTGGTGCGTTTGTAACGCTTACACCAAAGTTGTTACACAGCATGGACACGATCGTGTGCGACTTCAACGACGGTTCGTTGTCGCAATAAATGGTCTTTGCCCTTGGGAAAAAGTTCATGAGCTGAAGCAGCGCTGGCTTCAGGTCTTCAATAGTTCTCGAAGCGATTGGTTGTACGACGGCAAATTTAGAAAACTTGTCGACGCAAGTGAGGAAAAACTTTTTGTCGGTAGAGAAAATGTCGATGTGCAACATTTCCCCTGTATGTGACGGTATTGGCGTTTCACCGAGTTCTTGTTTTTTCGGGTGCCTGTCATACTTTGCCCTTGCACAAGTCCTGCAATTCTGCACGATCTCGTTGGCCAGCTTGGCCATTTTGGGGAAATAGTATTCCGACAATACCTGCTTTACATTTTCATGTGCTGCTCTGTGCGCCCTATTATGTTCAGCAGTTAAGATTTCCCTTCTTTCTTCGATTCTGAGTACGTCCACGACACGGTTCCTGCAATGCCTGAACTTTGTGGCTGGGAACCTCCGGACTATCTCATCTTGTATCATTGCGAGCGTGTGCAAATCGCAATGGAAGGCGTTTACGGCCCTTGGGACGATTATGTCTGCCAGTTCGTCTAATAAAGATCCCCTGCAGACGAAGTTAACCGTGTGGCGCCTTTTATTCCCGAATAAAATCAAGGTATTTTTAGACGGGAAACGTGCTTCTTCCAGTATTATCTGGTTCTGGAAGCAGTTCAATGGCTTGTCCGTTGACTCGATTGTGTGGGTGAGAGACACCTCACTGTGAATCGTTGCTGCACAAGATTCGGGCTCTTCTTGTTCCAGCACATTAAGCTGTTGTCTGGACAAGGCGTCCGCTACCAGGTTCTCTTTACCGGGCTTGTAAAATAGACGAGCATTGAACTCGTCTATGCGGGCCTTCCACCTCTTAATTTTAGCGTTCGGGTTTGATTCCGACACAGAAAATGTTAACGGCTGATGGTCAGTGAAGATATTTATATCTTTCACTCCATACAAGTAATGCCGCAGTTTAACCAGGGCCCAAACGATGGCCAATAACTCACGCTCGTTGGTCGCGTAGTTGGCTTCACTGCCTTTAAGAGTTCTTGAAATCATTGTTATAGGGCGGCCCTCTTGAGACAACACCGCACCTATACCATAGGCTGAAGCATCTGTCGTTAGATCAAATGGCTTCTTATAGTCCGGGTAGCTGAGCATGACATCTTCTGATGCCAATATATTGCGCAGCTTTTGGAACGCCTCTCGCTGGGACTCAGAGAAATGCACCTGAATGTTCCTCGATCTATGCCTGTTAACTGTTCCATTTTCGCCCTTTAATATGTTTGAAATGGGCCTTGCTATAGCAGCGAAGTCACCTATAGTAGCTTGCGAGGCCCAGAAACGATCTGACTTCGAATACCGTCTTAGGCTCTGGAAATTCTTTTATGGCCTTTACCTTTTCTGGGTCCGTTGTTGCACCGTTACTGGTGACAATGAACCCGAGAAAGCTCACGCTTTTCTTAAAAAAACGCGATTTCTCGATCGATACCCTCATGTTAGCTTCTTGTGAGCTCTTTAACACCCAATCTACATGTTTGATGTGAGCCTCCTCGTCTTGCGAGAAGATGATCATATCGTCAACATAAACATAGCAAAATTTGCCTATTTCTTCCCGTAGGATGTCATCGATCGTTCTTTGGAAGATGCCGGCGGCGTTCCTGAGGCCGAATGGCAATCTCTTAAACTCATACTTTCCTCCGTTTACCGAGAAAGAAGTTTTTTTCGCGATCGCGCTCCGCTAGTACGACTTGATGGTATCCTGATTTAAGATCCAGTGTCGAAAAATAGCGTGCTTTGCCCAAATTGCCTAATATCATTGATATATTTGGCATGGGGTATTTATCGGGAATGGTGTGCTCGTTAAGCTTGCGAAAGTCTATCACCAAGCGCTTTTTGCGGTTTCCCGCATCATCGGTGCCCTTTTTATCTACCACCCATATGGGGTTGTTGTAGGGGGATGCCGATTTCTGAATTATATCGTTTCTTAGGAGATCCTGGATTTCCTTATTAACGAAGTCAGCTACGCCCATGGGATATGGGTACAGCTTGGCATAGATGGGCTCTTCGCTCACCGTTCTGATGGTGGCAACCACCGAAGTATTGTACGGTAGAGCCTCGTTTGGGTCTGCAAAGGCCTTTTTTCTGGCCTTTAATAATTTCCGAAAAGTCTCCCGCACTGAAGCGGGTGCATCTGAACAATCCACATCGGTGAAATTGACATCAGTGCACTTGTGGAAGGAGATTTTCTCAACTTCCGTACCCCATTTGAGCTGACCGGAGGCCAAACAGAGTGACGCCCCAGCCTGAGCTAACAAATCGAGACCGATTATCCCATCGAAGGTTGACAAGTCTGGTAAAATGAAAAATGTTGCTTTCACGTTGAACAACGCAAGAAAGCATTTTTGTGTGACGGTGGTTGAGCCATGGATGGAATGCAAGGTGAATTGCGAGTTAACCGGGCGGACGCCACGCAACCCCTTGTGTGGTCTGATGTAATTCTTTGACGTGCCGGTGTCAATAAGGAAGCTCATATCCTGCCCTGCTACTCTTCGTCTAATGACGGGTAGCAGGGATTTTCCCCTAAAAAATTAAGGGTGTCAGAATCACTTTTGGCATCATCCTCGATCTGCGCCACAGCGCCGTTGGCGGCTTCGGCGTACGAGGTCTGCCCCTGCCCAGCATCTTGTGTTACATGATTCACCCTTTGTTGCTTGCCCTTTCCGTTAGAGCGATCGGACATGGCCGACCGCTTGCTGACGCCAGCGGAGGCTTGGATGGGCTGTCTAAATTTTGACAGCGAGGGGTCTACCTCCATTGGTTCTGGAGCACTGGCGCGAGTTTGCTGCTCGGCATTTCGCTGGCCGGATTGGCCTTGCTGCTTGTTCTGCCTACTAAAATGTGGGTTCTTTGACCCGCTTGCCTGTGCTTCTTGTTGGGGTGGCTTGACCCGCTGTTGGGTACTTGCCTTGTACTCTTTTTCCTCAATGCTTCTCGCGAAGTTGGCAGCGAACGCATATCTTTCATGGTTCGATTCCAACTCTTGCGCGAGCGCCAGAGCTGACGGCAAGTCCCTTGGCTTTGCTGAGAACAGCACATCTGTGAGACTACGCTTGAGTCCCGAAACAAACACACGTAGTGCATCTTCGCGGAACTTTTCGCAGAGGCCCTTTGCTAGGACCGGCTCGTATGACATGTTGACTTTATTAGTCAACAATGTAAGCTTTTTGCCGACTTCATCATAGTATTGCAGCAGAGACATGTTGCCTTGTCTCAGCGTGGCCAGCTCTTGCTCGATTACGTGAACTGGACGTTTGTCGCTGTACGTGAAGTCGAGGCGACTTATAATCGCGTCAAAGTTAAGAACTGTGCCGAAAGAGGCTAGAAGAACGTCCGCGGCCCCCCTGATTTTGTTTCTTATAATTATGACCGCCTGATAATGGCGTGAACTGCCGTCGTACGGTCTAAAAATACGATAGGCTGCGAGAGCCGCCTGTCTCCATGAAACATACGATTCTTGTGCGCCTGCAAACTCGGGCAAGCATTTGACGGCATCTAGTGGCTCGTCGCAGCGGATGTCATTTCTTATCTCTATGGGTGCATAGGCTTGCACCTCTGGTGGCGTAATATGCGCTGCGGCCAGCTGCTGGGACATTGAGTTGACTTTGTCAAGCAAGACCTTATTTGCGGCGGCTTGCTCAGCTAAGGCAGCGGTGACGGCTGCCTGTATTACGAATTTCAACTGGTCTGGGACCATGACGCTGTCTGCAGGACGTGGTGAGGGTGGGGGTGGGGGTGTGCGTCTTGGCACTGAACAGCGAATGGGATGGTCGTCGCAATCAGAGTCAGAATCACTACACTTTCGGCGAGTGTTTCTATAGAAAAGGAAGGGTGAAGTCATATACCTCTAATGTAAACAACGAAAACTCGAACACAACGCTTGAGGACGGAGGCAACAAAGTTGCAAAATTCCATGGATCGTATTACGTTGAACGACCAAACAAAACGAACAAGATGAAGGCAGACGGAAAAAAAATTGTGCGTGCATGCATTTGATGCGCCGCTTTTAGTAATTATTCAAAAAATGTTTATATATTTTTGCTGCCAATAGTTTTCCGTCAACCTAATCCATTACTAGTTTCACGTATGTTAAAACTATTTATTATTTAATTTCATTTAAGAAGACACTTGCAAAAATGTGTTTATATGCTTATTTTTATTTCGCAGAGCTGCCGTCTCCGCTGTCCAGATAGCTTGCGCGCTAATCTGGCGATAAGTCGCTGCCCGAAGAGCACCCGCGGCTTCGGTGTGACGTGAAATTAAGTTTGCGCTATAGCGCACCTCAGCCAACTGCACTTAAGAGGCGAGGTTAATGACGTAGCTGTGCTGCCTGTGTTGACGTAGGTCAGCAGCAGCCACTTGTTAAATAGTTCTGTTACAAACAACAGTGGTCACAAGCACTTGTTTTGTTGCTACAGCCCTGTTAATGCGGCTGAGTCTGATTAACTTGTAGTTAGGTTTTTAGTTTGTTTTGCACTTGTAGTTAGATTTTATTTTTTTTTTTTTAAGTTTGTTTTGCACTTCTTTTTTTTTTTTTTTTTTTTTTTGTTCGTGGGTAATGACTAACGCACTGTCAAATACCACTGGTTGGGCGCCAATTAGAAAAAGAGTTGGCCGGCGGTTAACGCGCGGCTTTTACTAACCAAGTGTCAGGCGGAGCCATGACAATAAAAGATTAGGAGTTACTTTTAATGTTTTATTATAAAGAGCTAAGCGGAGCTGTAGCGTCGGAGACAAAATCAGAACTGAATATAAAATACAAGAATACAAACTTAGGAGCTAGCATGAAAACGAAACACATTGTTGCGATCTCATATTCGTAGCGGCCACGCAAATCTGCAGTGTCTGCCGGCTACGTATCGACATCCGGCATAATGCTTACGTTGCAGTATGCCGATGTTGTCGTATTTCATACGCCAGTGGGAGCGACGTTAGCTTTGGTTAACTACCCCCCCCCCCTCAAGACGGAGGCCGCCCTCGGCCGACCTTAACTCCGCAATCGCCAGTTAATCGTTCAGTTGTCTTGCGGACCTCTTGGCCTTCCATGCGCGCCAGCCCACAATGGCAACACATAATAGGAGGCAACATGATGCTGCTACGGTCAGTGCCACTCGCTGGGGTCTTTCGGCGTCGAATTCTTCTCTGAACCTCCGGATTGTCTCTAAGTTACCTTCATTTAGACGACGAAGGTATGGGAGACTGAGCACGCTTTGGTGGGAGGTGATGTTCAGCAGAGGGAGATTTGGTACCCCTGGTACTCTGTTCTGGATCCCGTTCTGGTTGACGTACATGGTTCCGTTAATGACGGCACGTCGGGCGAAGGTAACAAGATGCGTACCATGTACGCAGATTTCAGAGCCGTTGTCCACTTGTACCTTGGCGGCCCTGTCGTTGATGATGACGATCCCCTCATCTACATAGGTGATGGGGTCCAGGCTGCTGGGTTGTATTTCGCAGTGTGCCTCGCCGCCTGCATGGAGTTCTTTCGCACAAGAGCTGCCTGACGATAGTTGGCAGAAGGTGGCGCTAGTTGATGCGGTGCAAGCTTTGACGGTGTGGATCTCGTTGTCGCATTCTGCGATAATGCCATCATCTAAACGTAGCATGGCTCCTTCGTGACTGACGGGGAAAATAGTAATTTTCTTACAAGCGAACTTAATTATCGGAAATTTGATGATAAAGTGTAATGCGTTATTGGACTGCAGAACCTTTACGGACGATACGGACATGAGGTCCCCTATGGGGGTGTTGGTGGGCTCCTCTAGCCAAACTGAACTCAAATCTGCGTGATCAAGAATATTTAGGCTAACAATGTTCATTTTTGCAAGTGTCACGGCCAACATTAAATTTTGAAGCTCCATCATGAGCATTCTATTTCTCGCGAGCAACGTTTCATACAAATGACCGGAGTCAATTTGCGACGCTTTTGCTGTTTTGAGGATTAAGTTGACGGTGGCAGTTAATTTATTAATTTGACTCTGGATTTTTGTATTGATTTCTATCTGCCTATTGTTCGCGTCTATCAATCGCGCCTCTATGACCCTACTGTTTTGCAAATCACTGGCATCAGGTGTACCGGCTACAACCTTTAGTATGGAGCCCAGGAAGTCCAAGCTTCTGGCCACTCGTTGGTGCGCGCCCAGCGCATCCAGCAAGTCCCGGAGGTGTGCTGAATCTACATTCAGCAAATTTCTCATGTGTGACTGCGGGAAGTGACTAAGCAGACCGACCGTCTCCTCTACTACCCGTGCGTACTCCGAAAGATTCGCGGAGTGCCTCACGTAGGCGAAATTCTCCCACACCAAGATCTGGCCATCGACTATGGGAATGTATTTGGCGCGCGAATAATCGGTGATGTGAGCCGATGCCAATGATAGAGACACGAGAAGGATGAAAGTGGGTGAAAGTTTAAATGGTTGATTTTTTTATTTTGTCGGCAAGGGGAACCCAACACCAATAATAATAAAAATGCTTAAGAATATAATGTGCGCGGATGGCGCTACGCTTAGATCTATTAAAAATTACGCCAAGTGACTAGAAAAAATTTAAAATTAAGCGAAACACTGACCTCGCTGCTGAGCGCGTCATTTTAAATTGTCCTTGTGGACCACCCTCCCCTCAATAAGGACAGTGGTCCCCATGTCCGCTTCTACAGCTTTTTCTTCGCACAACGGCGTGAGCTTGTTGCCGAGTCTTCGGTTGGATTTTACCAACACTTTCTCGCCAACATCGAATGTCCTATTCTGCCGCGAGGCGTTTTCTCTGGCCCTCAGCGCGGTCTGAGCCTTCTGGATCCTATTGTGGATCTCTAGCTGTGGCTCCTCGGGGTGTGTTAGGACGATGTCAGCCGGTCTCCTGTCGATGACCGAGTGAATTGACTTATTGTACTGGGTAGTGGCCAACATTATTATTTCGACCGTATCACTCAAGTCCTTGTCTATCTTTATGCATCTGGCTAGCTCCAGCAACGTGCTATGGAAACGCTCCACCTGCCCGTTGGAGGTGCTGTGCAGTGGTGGTGCGTTTGTAACGCTTACACCAAAGTTGTTACACAGCATGGACACGATCGTGTGCGACTTCAACGACGGTTCGTTGTCGCAATAAATGGTCTTTGCCCTTGGGAAAAAGTTCATGAGCTGAAGCAGCGCTGGCTTCAGGTCTTCAATAGTTCTCGAAGCGATTGGTTGTACGACGGCAAATTTAGAAAACTTGTCGACGCAAGTGAGGAAAAACTTTTTGTCGGTAGAGAAAATGTCGATGTGCAACATTTCCCCTGTATGTGACGGTATTGGCGTTTCACCGAGTTCTTGTTTTTTCGGGTGCCTGTCATACTTTGCCCTTGCACAAGTCCTGCAATTCTGCACGATCTCGTTGGCCAGCTTGGCCATTTTGGGGAAATAGTATTCCGACAATACCTGCTTTACATTTTCATGTGCTGCTCTGTGCGCCCTATTATGTTCAGCAGTTAAGATTTCCCTTCTTTCTTCGATTCTGAGTACGTCCACGACACGGTTCCTGCAATGCCTGAACTTTGTGGCTGGGAACCTCCGGACTATCTCATCTTGTATCATTGCGAGCGTGTGCAAATCGCAATGGAAGGCGTTTACGGCCCTTGGGACGATTATGTCTGCCAGTTCGTCTAATAAAGATCCCCTGCAGACGAAGTTAACCGTGTGGCGCCTTTTATTCCCGAATAAAATCAAGGTATTTTTAGACGGGAAACGTGCTTCTTCCAGTATTATCTGGTTCTGGAAGCAGTTCAATGGCTTGTCCGTTGACTCGATTGTGTGGGTGAGAGACACCTCACTGTGAATCGTTGCTGCACAAGATTCGGGCTCTTCTTGTTCCAGCACATTAAGCTGTTGTCTGGACAAGGCGTCCGCTACCAGGTTCTCTTTACCGGGCTTGTAAAATAGACGAGCATTGAACTCGTCTATGCGGGCCTTCCACCTCTTAATTTTTGCGTTCGGGTTTGATTCCGACACAGAAAATGTTAACGGCTGATGGTCAGTGAAGATATTTATATCTTTCACTCCATACAAGTAATGCCGCAGTTTAGCCAGGGTCCAAACGATGGCCAATAACTCACGCTCGTTAGTCGCGTAGTTGGCTTCACTGTCTTTAAGAGTTCTTGAAATCATTGTTATAGGGCGGCCCTCTTGAGACAACACCGCACCTATACCATAGGCTGAAGCATCTGTCGTTAGATCAAATGGCTTCTTATAGTCCGGGTAGCTGAGCATGACATCTTCTGATGCCAATATATTGCGCAGCTTTTGGAACGCCTCTCGCTGGGACTCAGAGAAATGCACCTGAATGTTCCTCGATCTATGCCTGTTAACTGTTCCATTTTCGCCCTTTAATATGTTTGAAATGGGCCTTGCTATAGCAGCGAAGTCACCTATAGTAGCTTGCGAGGCCCAGAAACGATCTGACTTCGAATACCGTCTTAGGCTCTGGAAATTCTTTTATGGCCTTTACCTTTTCTGGGTCCGTTGTTGCACCGTTACTGGTGACAATGAACCCGAGAAAGCTCACGCTTTTCTTAAAAAAACGCGATTTCTCGATCGATACCCTCATGTTAGCTTCTTGTGAGCTCTTTAACACCCAATCTACATGTTTGATGTGAGCCTCCTCGTCTTGCGAGAAGATGATCATATCGTCAACATAAACATAGCAAAATTTGCCTATTTCTTCCCGTAGGATGTCATCGATCGTTCTTTGGAAGATGCCGGCGGCGTTCCTGAGGCCGAATGGCAATCTCTTAAACTCATACTTTCCTCCGTTTACCGAGAAAGAAGTTTTTTTCGCGATCGCGCTCCGCTAGTACGACTTGATGGTATCCTGATTTAAGATCCAGTGTCGAAAAATAGCGTGCTTTGCCCAAATTGCCTAATATCATTGATATATTTGGCATGGGGTATTTATCGGGAATGGTGTGCTCGTTAAGCTTGCGAAAGTCTATCACCAAGCGCTTTTTGCGGTTTCCCGCATCATCGGTGCCCTTTTTATCTACCACCCATATGGGGTTGTTGTAGGGGGATGCCGATTTCTGAATTATATCGTTTCTTAGGAGATCCTGGATTTCCTTATTAACGAAGTCAGCTACGCCCATGGGATATGGGTACAGCTTGGCATAGATGGGCTCTTCGCTCACCGTTCTGATGGTGGCAACCACCGAAGTATTGTACGGTAGAGCCTCGTTTGGGTCTGCAAAGGCCTTTTTTCTGGCCTTTAATAATTTCCGAAAAGTCTCCCGCACTGAAGCGGGTGCATCTGAACAATCCACATCGGTGAAATTGACATCAGTGCACTTGTGGAAGGAGATTTTCTCAACTTCCGTACCCCATTTGAGCTGACCGGAGGCCAAACAGAGTGACGCCCCAGCCTGAGCTAACAAATCGAGACCGATTATCCCATCGAAGGTTGACAAGTCTGGTAAAATGAAAAATGTTGCTTTCACGTTGAACAACGCAAGAAAGCATTTTTGTGTGACGGTGGTTGAGCCATGGATGGAATGCAAGGTGAATTGCGAGTTAACCGGGCGGACGCCACGCAACCCCTTGTGTGGTCTGATGTAATTCTTTGACGTGCCGGTGTCAATAAGGAAGCTCATATCCTGCCCTGCTACTCTTCGTCTAATGACGGGTAGCAGGGATTTTCCCCTAAAAAATTAAGGGTGTCAGAATCACTTTTGGCATCATCCTCGATCTGCGCCACAGCGCCGTTGGCGGCTTCGGCGTACGAGGTCTGCCCCTGCCCAGCATCTTGTGTTACATGATTCACCCTTTGTTGCTTGCCCTTTCCGTTAGAGCGATCGGACATGGCCGACCGCTTGCTGACGCCAGCGGAGGCTTGGATGGGCTGTCTAAATTTTGACAGCGAGGGGTCTACCTCCATTGGTTCTGGAGCACTGGCGCGAGTTTGCTGCTCGGCATTTCGCTGGCCGGATTGGCCTTGCTGCTTGTTCTGCCTACTAAAATGTGGGTTCTTTGACCCGCTTGCCTGTGCTTCTTGTTGGGGTGGCTTGACCCGCTGTTGGGTACTTGCCTTGTACTCTTTTTCCTCAATGCTTCTCGCGAAGTTGGCAGCGAACGCATATCTTTCATGGTTCGATTCCAACTCTTGCGCGAGCGCCAGAGCTGACGGCAAGTCCCTTGGCTTTGCTGAGAACAGCACATCTGTGAGACTACGCTTGAGTCCCGAAACAAACACACGTAGTGCATCTTCGCGGAACTTTTCGCAGAGGCCCTTTGCTAGGACCGGCTCGTATGACATGTTGACTTTATTAGTCAACAATGTAAGCTTTTTGCCGACTTCATCATAGTATTGCAGCAGAGACATGTTGCCTTGTCTCAGCGTGGCCAGCTCTTGCTCGATTACGTGAACTGGACGTTTGTCGCTGTACGTGAAGTCGAGGCGACTTATAATCGCGTCAAAGTTAAGAACTGTGCCGAAAGAGGCTAGAAGAACGTCCGCGGCCCCCCTGATTTTGTTTCTTATAATTATGACCGCCTGATAATGGCGTGAACTGCCGTCGTACGGTCTAAAAATACGATAGGCTGCGAGAGCCGCCTGTCTCCATGAAACATACGATTCTTGTGCGCCTGCAAACTCGGGCAAGCATTTGACGGCATCTAGTGGCTCGTCGCAGCGGATGTCATTTCTTATCTCTATGGGTGCATAGGCTTGCACCTCTGGTGGCGTAATATGCGCTGCGGCCAGCTGCTGGGACATTGAGTTGACTTTGTCAAGCAAGACCTTATTTGCGGCGGCTTGCTCAGCTAAGGCAGCGGTGACGGCTGCCTGTATTACGAATTTCAACTGGTCTGGGACCATGACGCTGTCTGCAGGACGTGGTGAGGGTGGGGGTGGGGGTGTGCGTCTTGGCACTGAACAGCGAATGGGATGGTCGTCGCAATCAGAGTCAGAATCACTACACTTTCGGCGAGTGTTTCTATAGAAAAGGAAGGGTGAAGTCATATACCTCTAATGTAAACAACGAAAACTCGAACACAACGCTTGAGGACGGAGGCAACAAAGTTGCAAAATTCCATGGATCGTATTACGTTGAACGACCAAACAAAACGAACAAGATGAAGGCAGACGGAAAAAAAATTGTGCGTGCATGCATTTGATGCGCCGCTTTTAGTAATTATTCAAAAAATGTTTATATATTTTTGCTGCCAATAGTTTTCCGTCAACCTAATCCATTACTAGTTTCACGTATGTTAAAACTATTTATTATTTAATTTCATTTAAGAAGACACTTGCAAAAATGTGTTTATATGCTTATTTTTATTTCGCAGAGCTGCCGTCTCCGCTGTCCAGATAGCTTGCGCGCTAATCTGGCGATAAGTCGCTGCCCGAAGAGCACCCGCGGCTTCGGTGTGACGTGAAATTAAGTTTGCGCTATAGCGCACCTCAGCCAACTGCACTTAAGAGGCGAGGTTAATGACGTAGCTGTGCTGCCTGTGTTGACGTAGGTCAGCAGCAGCCACTTGTTAAATAGTTCTGTTACAAACAACAGTGGTCACAAGCACTTGTTTTGTTGCTACAGCCCTGTTAATGCGGCTGAGTCTGATTAACTTGTAGTTAGGTTTTTAGTTTGTTTTGCACTTGTAGTTAGATTTTATTTTTTTTTTTTTAAGTTTGTTTTGCACTTCTTTTTTTTTTTTTTTTTTTTTTGTTCGTGGGTAATGACTAACGCACTGTCAAATACCACTGGTTGGGCGCCAATTAGAAAAAGAGTTGGCCGGCGGTTAACGCGCGGCTTTTACTAACCAAGTGTCAGGCGGAGCCATGACAATAAAAGATTAGGAGTTACTTTTAATGTTTTATTATAAAGAGCTAAGCGGAGCTGTAGCGTCGGAGACAAAATCAGAACTGAATATAAAATACAAGAATTCAAACTTAGGAGCTAGCATGAAAACGAAACACATTGTTGCGATCTCATATTCGTAGCGGCCACGCAAATCTGCAGTGTCTGCCGGCTACGTATCGACATCCGGCATAATGCTTACGTTGCAGTATGCCGATGTTGTCGTATTTCATACGGCCGTGGGAGCGACGTTAGCTTTGGTTAACTTGCATAAACACATGAAACCAATTTACATTTTTTGCTTACACTTAAGCGCATGATTTGTTGTGCATCAATACCGTTATTTTTCCGTTCTTTTTGTACACATATACTGATTAGACATTCCCGTTTCTCGCGACTCACTTCGAGCCGATCAAAACTATGTACAGTCAGTCTTAAGCTGACAGTTTTAAAATAAAGACGCTCGCTGAAATTATTCGTGTTTCAATTTATAATTGGCTTCAGCGTTGATCTTTGTCTTCGTCATAGACGGATCATTTATTCGACTCGAAATAGTAACTACGTAAGTATATAAACATATGTGCATTCGCCCTATCGCAGTAAAGTACTTCTTCTTTTTAAAAAGGAAACTGGCATCCAATCTGGCAAGTGAAAGTGATAACGACACATGTGTTTTGCTTCATGCAGCAACTGTTTCTGCTAGAAAAGAATGCAAGAGGGACGTTTCCTTTGTTCTTAAAGAAACTTAAAAAAAAAACACCAGAATTTCCAAACGAATCGAGGATGCAAATTCAATGGCGAATTTGCGAATTTCCTCTTTCACCAAATTAAGCTCTAGCTTATCTCCTGGAAAACACGCTGACAAAACAGCAATATATAACCACCAGGAAAAACTGGATAAAGTAATAAGTAATAAGTCTTTTGGTCTTTACAGTCTAATTTTAAACCTGATCCATCAGACAAAATATTGGATTCACATTCTGATTCCGATTCGAGTTCAGATTCGGAAATTTATAATGTAGAACTAAAAGAAGAATATACACACTTTTATTTACAAAAAAAAAAAAAAACAATAAAATTTCTTTGCCTCCTGAGTCATACCAGTAGTTAAGACTCCAAACTTTGTGTGCAAACTACTTGTGATTTAACAACAAAATGTACAAAGTTTCAAGTCTGTTGCTCAATTTTTAGACTTTATGCCAAAAAAAAATCGAATTCTGGACCACAGTGCAATGGGACAAATGCAACTATAAAAACGCAAATGCAAATTGAGCACAAAAAAGAAAAACCGCCCCCTATATATGTTCAAAATGTTAAAAAACATATACACACTAACTACTGCTTTAAATTCATTGGAGGAAACACGATATGAACTAAAAGCACTATCAACTAATGAAATAAAAATACAGCCACTAGAAACTACTCACTATCACAACATATTAAGACTATTAAAAGATAAATCGACCAAATTCTACACCTTCAGACCAAAAAATCAGAGAGGGTTTAAGGTAGTTCTTCTTCTTCTCTATTGAACTCAAAATGAGTGACAATAATAAAGACATTTATAAAATTGAGCACCGCGACCAAGGCGAACACTTGCTCAATGTACAAACTGCCAAAAATATGGACATACAAAAAATTACTGCATCCAAGACCCTACTTGCTGAAAAACACAGCTCATCACCCTGTACTATTAACACAAGATCGGACAGAACAAGCAGTAAATAAAAACCACTTTCTCAAGTTTGTCATAGTTTAGTAATTTAGGGTTAAACAGTCCAAGTCTGGAAAGCTGCATAGCCATTTCCAAATCTTCTAGGTATTCCGTAAACTGCATTAGCTCGGACATAAGACTGTCAATGATGGTGTGTTTATTTTCATAGTTCTGTATTTTTTGCATTCCGTCATTTATTAATCGTATAGCGTTGAGTTGATGTAATTTTACTGAGTTATGGGCGTTGATTTCAAGTTTTTTCTGTATTTCGACTAGATCATTTTCATCTAGTGTTGCAAATAGGTATTTAAAAACTGAGCCCACAATGTTAAAATGTTAAGTCCCCGTTTGTTTTTATGTTTCAGGGTTATTCCGGCTAGTTCTCTTTTTATTTTTTGTATTCAAATTTGATTTGCGGTGCATGGTAATCGGTTTGTATTCTTTGTTAAATTCTTTCAGTTAAATTGATTTTTAAGCAATGATGTTCAAAGGAGGATGGTATGCATGCATTTCTGCATTCTATCCAATCCTTAGTTTTAATTTGCTCAAGTGTAGCGAATTTAGAATAAATATCAATGCAACTGATGTAATGTTTTCCCTCAGATGAGTAAATATCTACTACAAATTTTTCTCGGCAATGTTCCGGTTTAGGTGTGATTTTTAAAGGCAATTTGGGGTTTCTATGTTCTGTTTTGGCCAAATTGCATATGTTGCATTCGTTTATTATATTCTGGATAAATAGTTGGCTATTTGGAAAGTAATAAATAATTTATTGATTTTTTATTGGTCTGTTAAATTAATAAGGTTGCTATTGTCTTCTTCTGCACTATGTTGAGTAGTAAATTGGTATTCGCTTAATCTAACTCTCCATCTTTCTAACTTAGCATTCGGTTCCTTTAAGTTATGAAGCCATCTAAGAGGTTGATGATCAGTGGCAATGAGAAACGGTCGCCCTAGTAACTAATGTCAAAAAGTTTTTGTGGCCCAAACTATGGCGAGTAATTCTTTTTCGATAGCACTGTAATTTAATTCGTGATCGTTAAGTGTCCTACTAATAAAAAATATAGGATGACCGTTTTGAGAAAGGACAACCCCGAGGGCCAAGTTACTTGCGTCTGTGATTAAAACAAATTTCTTTTCAAAATCAGGTAACTGTAAAATTGGGTCTCGAATGATTAAAGCCTTAAGTTTTTCGAATGCCTCTATGTACTCAAGTTTTTGCGTATCTACCTTTGCTCCTTTTAAGCAGCTGGTCATAGGTTTTGCTATGTCTGCGTAATTTGGAATAAATTTGCGATAATAACCTCTTAATCCAAGGAAAGCTCTAATTTCTAATCTCTAATTTGAAAAAACGAATTGTATTGAATTCAAATGTTCTGTAAGGGATGTTGAAAATATTATATCATTCAGATACACCATTTCCATTTCTATTTGGTGAAATCCTTTTGCCAGATCGATTGTTGTAAAATATTGGCATTTACCCAGTTTGCCAAGAATTCCATATTTGGAATGGGATATCTGTCAGGTATGGTTATTTCATTTAGCTTTCTATACTCAATTACTACCCTGTACTTCAGTATGCCAGAAGCAACCGGTTTTTTTGAATTACTTTCCCTAATTAATCCCTGATTTAGCATTTCCTGTACTTGGTTTTCTACTTCAATTTTGTGTGTTTGCGCAAGTGGGTATTGTTTTGAATAAATTGAGGAGTTATGTGTTGTATTTAGTACGTGTTTAATGGTATTTGTAAATGTTAATTTGTCTCCTTCCTTATATTCAAGATTTCTAAATTTATTTAATAAGCCTTTTTACTTTAAATTTTCCTCCTGATTTAGGTGATCTAATCGAAACTGTGAAAAATCTAATTTTTTTATTGATTCCTGATCTGAGTTTGCAATTGGTTCTGGAGTCCTTTGGATATAAAAATTTTGGTTTCTTTCGGATTCTGAAGTAATTAATTTGTATGTTTGATCAAAAAGGGTAACTGTATTATTTTTGTAATTAATGACTTTTTGAGCATATCTTTGAGGATATCGTAATTATTAGAATATCTGTGCACATAAAATGGTTCGTTTTTTTTGAAAAAACTCTTTCTGGGTAACATAATCAATTCGTTACCTTGAACAGGGCCATTTCGTGGTAAAACTTCACATCTACTATTTTGAATGGGAAGACATAATATATTTTCATGGATCATATTAATTGTGGATCATGTGTCTAGAAGGCATTTGTATGAGCACCTTTTCTATACTATTTTTATGTATTTGTGTTGTCCGGGGCTGTTTTTTATAATTTTCGTTTAGTTCAGAATTATTTTGATTTTGTTCGTTATTAACCTGTTGTTGCCCTTCATTAATGAACCCATTATTTTGATATGGATTATACTACCGATTATAACACTGTTGTTCGTAATAATGAGTTTGGACTTGTTCGAATTCATGCGCGTTGGAATCTCTCTCTGGTCTTAAACGTTTAGTAATCGGGAAGTTAGTATTTTTAGATGTAGAGGGTTGTTGTCGTCGAGGGTATGTATTTCCTCTAAAATGTGTTGTTTGGGGATTTTGGGCTTTGCTTGAATGTTGTTGGAAAGGGTTTTTTGAATAATGATTTATGTTGTTTATGTTGAATTCTGATTAGAATTTGAATTTTCTATTACGGTATTCTGTGTTTTTATAAAATTTAATATTAATAATGTGTTCTTCATAAATTCCCTCAATTTCTGCAATGGTAATTAAGGATCTTAAGTCTGTAATATCGTGATGACCTAAAATAGTAAATAATTGTATTGTTAGTTTCCTTATCAGTTTCTTAATTGAGTCTTTAATAGCTTGAATATAAATAAGAAAATCCGCTTAGTTACCTTCCAGGTGTAGTTTCGAAATTAATAATTGACGTCGTCTTTCCGCTTCTTCGCTTCTCTTAGGTTTCCTCTGTAAGGTGTCTCCCTGAAGTTCTCCAGAAGTTTGTAGTTTGGTGTTTAAGTTTTAAATTCCGCGATGAGTCTTGCTTTAAGGGTAGGCCAATCTTCGATGTTCGGAAGCCCGAAAGATCGTGTAACCTGTCCGTCCAAGTTCCTTTCGATGGCTCCCAGTAGAATCCTCTGATGTCGGACATCATTTGTTTGGTAGAGCGAAATTACGTAATCCACTCTGTTGACGAAGGTGTGAAGGGTTTCTGGATCACCCTTGAATGGCGTAATGTCTTTAAGCTGCCGACGGGCTTCGGCAAGGTTGTTGTCGCTCAGCGCAACGATTTGGGGTGCGGCAATAATTGGTTGTGACATTTTTATTGTAAAATTTTAAATTTTTATTTAATTTTTTTGTTTTTTTTTCGGATTCAATGTTATTATTATTTGTAAATTTTCTAGTGTCACTTTTTTTATTGTAATTTTTTTAATTTTTGTTATTATTAAATTTTTATATTGTTCTTTTTTTTTATTTTTGTTTTTATATGTTGGTTTTAAACTTAGTTGCCTTTGTTTTTGTTTCGTATTTCACTCTCTTGGATAACCGAATTGGAATTATAATCCAAGTTTAAGAGTTTTCACGAATTTATTTGGGGAAATGTTTTGAGTACTGGACAATAAAATTAAACTTATTTTCCACTCGGAGGATCTTTTTTCGGATAATTTTTGTATCCTACCGAATGCGCCAGTAAAATTGTTGCTATATTTTTGAGTCGAACTAATGTCCCTAAGCAATAAAAAATTATCGGAGAAATAGTTTTCACGTCTTTATTCTTTTGATATCAGCTAAAAATCAAATGCAAATTGGATTGAGGAAAAGTCTCAGTATTTGAATAATATTTGTATTTCGGGAGAGTCTCGCTCTTGTGTTCTTAGGATTAGGAGAAGGTTCAAAGAGAGCAGTCAAATCTGCTTAGGTCAAGCTTTAGGATGTTTACAAGAACGGCTGAGTGCCGCTGCCAAAGAATTCTTTATTAGAAACGGATGCTGCGCAGCTGGGATACATTATTGAAAATTACTAAAGTGCATTACTGTTTCTTTTAAAATAATTTAAGTGGCCGGTATGGACCACCCAAATACGTCACTATATATATATATATATATATATATATATATATATATATAAAAATATGTGCATTCGCCCTATCGCAGTAAAGTACTTCTTCTTTTTAAAAAGGAAAATGGCATCCAATCTGGCAAGTGAAAGTGATAACGACACATGTGTTTTGCTTCATGCAGCAACTGTTTCTGCTAGAAAAGAATGCAAGAGGGACGTTTCCTTTGTTCTTAAAGAAACTTAAAAAAAAAACACCAGAATTTCCAAACGAATCGAGGATGCAAATTCAATGGCGAATTTGCGAATTTCCTCTTTCACCAAATGAAGCTTTAGCTTATCTCCTGGAAAACACGCTGACAAAACAGCAATTTATAACCACCAGGAAAAACTGGATAAAGTAATAAGTAATAAGTCTTTTGGTCTTTACAGTCTAATTATAATAACCTGATCCATCAGACAAAATATTGGATTCACATTCTGATTCCGATTCGAGTTCAGATTCGGAAATTTATAATGTAGAAGAAGAAGAATATACACAATTTTATTTAAAAAAAAAAAAACAATAAAATTTCGTTGCCTCCTGAGTCATACCAGTAGTTAAGACTCCAAACTTTGTGTGCAAACTACTTGTGATTTAACAACAAAATGTACAAAGTTTCAAGTCTGTTGCTCAATTTTTAGACTTTATGCCAAAAAAAAATTGAATTCTGGACCACAGTGCAATGGGACAAATGCAACTATAAAAACGCAAATGCAAATTGAGCACAAAAAAGAAAAACCGCCCCACACCCATACACACTAACTACTGCTTTAAATTCATTGGAGGAAACACGATATGAACTAAAAGCACTATCAACTAATGAAATAAAAATACAGCCACTAGAAACTACTCACTATCACAACATATTAAGACTATTAAAAGATAAATCGACCAAATTCTACACCTTCAGACCAAAAAATCAGAGAGGGTTTAAGGTAATTCTTCTTCTTCTCTATTGAACTCAAAATGAGTGACAATAATAAAGACATTTATAAAATTGAGCACCGCGACCAAGGCGAACACTTGCTCAATGTACAAACTGCCAAAAATATGGACATACAAAAAATTACTGCATCAAAGACCCTACTTGCTGAAAAACACAGCTCATCATCAAACTAACTCAACACCTTAACTTACTATTGTACCTGATATACAGCCTGCTTCAACTCAATTAAGCCAAACTGCACAAAATGATTTTGACGCACTTTAACAAATGATGAAACAATTAATAGCCCAAATGACAAATATGATGAACTTTTTAACGCTTTTATTATCTAAGCTTGACAAATAAACATCTAACAATCGCCATCTGGAATGCTAACGGTCTTTCACGCCATTTACATGAACTAAATTGAGGTCATGCTCATTTCTATATAAACATACCTAACTATAATATTTCTTCTACTTATCACCCGGACGGTAAGGCAGTAATAATTAAAAAAAAAGCATCAAGTGCATAGAGCTCGATGAATTCAAAAAGGACTACATACAGGCTACTACTAAATCGACCTCAGACACAACGGGTCCAATAAATATATCTGCAGTTTATTTTTCACCTAAATTTAATAATACAAAAGACCAATACCTCGATTTCCTAAAATCTCACTGGGAAATCGGTACTTGGCAGGAGGTGACTATAATGCCAAACACATAACTTGGGGGGTCCAGACTACTAAAAGAAATATAACATGCGATAACCTTACAATATAATCATGTCTAGACCTCTTTTCCGACCATTCCCCAATATTAATTACATTACATGGTGGGCTAGAAGAAAACAGCAACGACTCCCCTTTATTTAACCACAAAACAAATTGGAACAAATTTCGAAACATTTTTAAAAACAACAGAACAAGGAAATAAATATCTCTCTAAAGACAAACAATGAACTGGAACTGAATGACAACATCATATATGCAGCAACGCAATCGACACCAACTATAAAAATGATCACATTAGACAAAAGAGACAAAATCAGGCAAAAGCGTAAACTTAGGAGGATATGGCAACGGACTAGGCATCCAGAAGATAAAAACAAACTTAATAGAGCAACAGACGAGCTCAAGAGAACTCTCAGGTAAGACAAAGATAACCGGCTTCAATACTACCTTAGCAAACTTAGAACTGCCTTATCTACAAACTATTCCCTGTGGAAAGCAACCAAAAAATTGACAAACTCAACTATACATAAGCCACCTATAAAAAGAAACAACAACACATGGGCGAGATCAAACAAAGAAAAAGCAGACACTCTTGCTGAACACTTTAAAACATCATTTACTAATGACATGGACAAGAACAATGCTGAGCTTCCAAGACAAATCACCAACTTAAATTGTGCAATTAAAACTATAACAAAGGCAGAAATTATATCTCACATAAAACAAATTAAAAACAAGAAAGCCCACGGATATGATTTATCGGAGGATTCTTAAACAACTACCGGACGCTATAATCACCTTTTTTAGAAACTTGTTTAACGGAATCCTTCGATTGCAGTACTTTCCCAGTACTTGAAAGGTAGGCCAAATTAAAGCAATTCCAAAACCAAACAAAAACGCCAATATTGTAAGCTCGTACAGACCAATCAGCTTATTACATGTCCTCTCAAAAGTATTTAAATCGAGCTAATCCTAAAACAAAAAATATAATACCTCCTCACCAATTCGGCTTTCGGAAGCAGCACTCGAGTGTCCAACAGGTCCATCGAGTAATTAACAAAATAACAGACGATTTTGACAAAAAAAAGTTTTGCTATGCTGTGTACTTGGAAATTTCTAAAGCATTTGACAAAGTATGCATGTTGACTCATACTCTAAATGGCTCAAGGTTACAGTAGTCTCTTTAACATCCGTGCATGGCGCAATTAAGTTTCATCGCAAACTATTTGCCACCGTCGGCTTACCCGACGAAGTTGTTTCCGATAATGGCACGGCGTTCACATCGGAGGAACTCAAATTATTCATTTCATAAACTGTTCGTTTGGTCGACAATCGCACTTCGTAGTCGACGGACGCCATTACAGTGCAGCGGCAATGCGAACATAATCGAGGACCTCGGGACCTCTGATCCGTTTTCCGAAACCATCAAAGAACCTGCTCCTGACCAGCCGGTGTAAATGGCTGGTCTGCTTCGGAGACAGTACCACCTAGTGATCAACCATCAATGCAACAGCCAGCATCCGCGCTACGCGTAGCATACAACGTCCGGAAATATACGATCCACACGTAAACACACGGCATTCTCAGATCAACATTTGATCACCGATAGAATATCGGTAGTCGAATACTCAGCAAGCCAGGCGACTCGCCCACCGCGCATCAAGCAGCCGAAAATATTAGTTTTTTATCCTGTAAATAGTTCGTATAATAAACCACCGATTAATATTAATGCTGGGCAGTGTTAATTAACATTGAACATTTTACTGAATGTAACGAAGCCGTTGAGTTGGGTTCACTACTAACACAACATTAGGAATATTAAGTCCAAAACTTCTAAAGCACGACAACTTTTTTTAATGTAAACTGCAAAATTTTAATGTACATAAAAATGTGTGCTTGATATAACACCGCTACTTACGAAATATTCCTAAGGTATCACATCCCCTTACCATGACAATAATGAACATTATTAATGAAAATTATAGAATTATATAGAGTTGACTTTGACTTTGTTACAAGAGAGTTGGGAGTTGTTCGATCAGAACCTTACGAATGGTTTCGGCTAGTTGTTCGCGCTGCTTATATCTATGTTTATATTTTGTCGATGTGTTTCTTGTCATCAATTTGTCTGTGTTGTTAAAGTAAATTATGTGGTGGTCAAATTAAATTGTTGAAATTTGCCATAGAGATAAAATTGTATTGAGGTAGAGAATTACTGTGATATCGAATAATTAATTTGTTTAGTAAGGGTATATTATTTATACGCATAATTTCAAGCAGCTCGACCACGAAAAACGACGCTTAAGTAGAGAATGGAAATCTTCCAGATCTCCATTTGCAAAACAAAAGCTTACCCACTGTGGACACACCCCATCAATTGGGCTTTTGCGAAAACCACGAAACCATTGAGCATGTGAATCGAAATACAACGGAAATAAGAACTGCGGTTGAAAATGGAGAAATGGAGAAAATGTACAGCCGTATTTTTAGACATATCACAAGTATTCGGCAAAAACTAACTTGACGGCCTAATGTTTAAAATTGAAACAGCTTTACCCGAAAGTACATACAACCCTCTAAAGTCATATCTCTATGACAGCAAGTTTACAGTCACTTCCACTGATCCTAAAAGGTAGTCCTGAGTATCCCAAGTCAGGGTTCTTGGTCTTACATTATACCTCACCTACACGGCCGACATCCCTACAAATAGCCTACGACGACACATCTATTCCTAGCCGTTCAAGTTCCCCATTCCAAGCTACAGCACATTGCACCTCATAAACATTAAGAAATGGCCTTGTGACTGGTGAATAAAAGTAAACTAGCAAAAATGCAAGCACGTTACATTGATTACAAACAGACACTATTGCCCACAACTTTTTTTGAACAACATACCACTTCCGAAAGCAGATGATGTAATGGTACCTAGGAGTAACCCTTGACAAAAGGCTCACATGGCGCTGACATATTGTCGCCAAAAAAATTCAAATTAAACTCTAAGTCAACAACTAACACTGGCTCGCACGACTTGCGGACACACATCGCAAGCTGAATTATGACAATTAATACAATACAAAGTAATTTATGAAATTTATGAAATTTATAAATTTATATGTACATTACAGTTTCTATGTTATATTCGATTAAATACCATGCTAGGGAAATGGAAAACATGAGTTTTTTACATGGTGGTAATTGATCAACAATAATATAGACTTCAAGTATAAGAACATGTAAAGTTAAGGACATATTTAGTCAAATATACAATGCACGCATATGAACTCATATACTCATGTGTGCACACATACAGTGGTCGGCTTTCGCTGTATGCGCACAAGAGATACTGATTCTAGAGCCAGCACCAAAAATCGTGTGTACACAAAAAAAAAACGCGTTACGAATCTTGTTATTGTTCTTCTTGTTGGTCTATCTCTATAATTAAGTATTGAAACCTACGCCTTACAGCTATGGGGTAATGCCAGCAACAGCAATATTAACATCAGATAGCGAGCACAATAAAAGATTCTGAGAACTATCACTGCGGCATCGTAGTACGTTAGGCCACGCGTTGCTGAGAATAAAGTTAAAATTGAATTAGCAAAAGCTCGTGTGTCCGATTTAAGTTCTGGAGAGGGGTAGGGCGTTGACGGGATCATAAACAACGCACCTATCAAAAAGTTGTGCTTGGCTTTCCGTATGGTTGTTCACGGACCGCAGTTTGGTGTTAAAAATGTATCAGTGCTTTCAGAACCCTGATGGAATTTGAATAGAGGGGACCAGTTAGCGTTATAACAGAAAACACTAAAAAAAAAATCAAAAACGAGCTCACGATCAGAATGCCGCCCATTATATTCTGCGGTCCAGACCCGTTGATTACAAAGCCAACCAGGAAGTTTTTCGCAGGAATTTAGTGAAAAGTAAATTTCTGAAAGATATAAATGCGAAATTTTGTCCAACATTTTTATACCCGTTAATCGTAGAGTTAAAGGGTATGCTAGATTAGTTGAAAAATATGTAACGGCAGAAGGAATCGTTTCCGCTCATATAAAGTATATATATATTCTTGATCAGGATCAATAGAACGTCGAGATCTCAGGAGCTACGAAAGGTAAAAAGTTGATATTCAGCATACAGATTCTAGAGACACGCCCATTCTAACGTCCACAAGCCGCACAAACGTTCACACTTTTGAAAAATGTGTTGATAGTTTTTCATATTTTTATTAGTCTTGCAAATTTCTATCGATTTGCCAAAAAAATGTTTGCCACTCCCACTCTAACGCCCTTAAACCACCCAAAACTGAAACGCCCACATTTTTGCAGAACTGTCAACTCTTTGGAAAAATGCTTAGATCTCTCTTCGTTTTATTGTTCATCTTGCCAATTTTTATCGGTATACCAAGAACACCGTGACCACACCCATCCTTTAATTTTTTTTAAATTTTATTCGCCAATATCTATCGATACCAGAAAAAGGATTAAAATTCGCTAAGTAACGGGCATCTGATAGTCGGGCAACTCGACTATAGCATTCTTTCCCCATTAAGTCAATAGTGCGAGAAAGGTTGAAAATTCTTATAATATATTTGAGGATTTGCAGGGAAAACTAGTTGGAACATATCACAGCACTGTGGTCCAGAATTCGTTTTTTTGACATAAAGTCTCAAAATTGAGCTATAGACTTGAAACTTTGTACATTTTGTTGTTAAATCACAAGTAGTTTGCACACAAAATTTGCACCACGCCCTCTCTTGCCTCCCATATTAACTACTGGTATAACTCGGGAGGCAACAACATTTTATTGTTTTTTTTTTTTTTTTTAAATAAAAGTTAACCCAAGCGGTTCTCACGGAGTAAAAGTGCAGAATTGCAAGCCATATCCGGTGGCCTGCACGCGTGGTCAGGAAAATGTTGACCGTGCACTCCAGGGCCAACGGCCGGGACCCCGTCCGGAACACTCGCGGAGTGAGTGATCAGACCGGCCGAAGAACTGCTGACCTGGCTCTATGGCGGCAGTGCTGCAGCGGGCCGGAGCCCTCAAGCTGCAACTAGATCGTAATTTAGTTTAGTAATAATTTGTAATCCTGAGCGTAAGCTTTGTAATAACCGATTCCAAAAATTTCCCTCACCCTAACGGGTGTGTGGAAATAAAGAATAAATAATAAATAATCAATCAACCAACATTTATAATTGTCGCCCAATACGGGTACGGGTGCAATAAAAATTGCAAGTGTAAACGAAATCTCATGCGATAATAAAAAAAAAACGGCGCGGTACAACATTAAGTGTAACACAAAAAAAAAAAAAAAAAATAAATAAAAAATACAAAAAAGAAAATCGACAAATAAATTCCCAACTTTTAACAAAGTGGAGAATTCAGATAAAAACTGCAACGGGAAACATAGAAATTCCCCGAGCCCCTTCTAAAAACAACTCTAGAAAAGGGAACTGCAGAAGTCTTAGAACTCGCCCATAATATGGAAAAATATCAGTTCGAAAATCCATCAACCAGTAAGGTAGCAACAATGCAGGCAGATCAGATTGCCAATATGGAGGCATCCATAATAAATTAACCTCAATTATGGGAGAGTTAGACTTGTTAAAAAATAAAAATACAAAAATCCAAACATTCAAGGAAATTGAATTTAAACCAAAGATTGAATGCAATGAACCCTTTGATATGGTCAAATCTGTCCCAGAATTCAATGGGAAGCAAGAAGATTACGTCTCTTGGAGACAAGCCGCTACTGCGGCATACAAAATTTTCCAGTTGTACAACCATAGCAACCGGCACTATCAGGCCGTAGGAATTTTAAGAAATAATATAAGGAGCCCAGCGGCTGCTGTTTTTTGGCCTCCTTCAATACGGTATTTAATTTCCATGCCATTCTGTCTCTTTTCATGCCATTCTGGCCCGTTTAGATTTTACATATGCCGACAAAACGCCGACACATGTAATAAAACAGGAACTAAGTCTGTCAAGACAGGGAAAATTTCCCACTACTCAAATAGTATGATGAAATAGAGCGGAAGCTAACGCTTCTTACAAGAAGCTGAGTCAAGTAATGAAAGAAGTGTTTTTGCGGCGACTTTCGCCCGACTTAATGAGGAAAAAAACGTATAAGCCAAACAACCAGCGACAAGCAGATTGGAGAAATTCGAATCCCTACAACGAACATAATCAAAATTCGGGAGCAGTGAAAAAGAATCCCCATTTTTCAGAACTCCAAAGGGAGTGAATAATTAAAGTGGTTCCTTTAAACGAAGGTCACACAACAGTGCAAGGTATGCCCAAGACCAACCGGCACCAGAGCCAATGGAGGTCGACACCTCCTCCCGGTTCAAACAACCCACAACATGGCAAAAAGTACATAACTCGGACGGTAGCAGGAGGGGAAATAAAACTTTTACTTGATACAGGCACCTCTAAAAACTATATTACTCCACTCCCGGGGCTGATGGATGTACCAAAATAGACAAAAAATGCCTAGTTTCGGTGTTTAAAGTAAAAACACCATTTTTTATTTTGAAAAACCTTAAAGACTTTGACGGCATTATCGGCCTCGACTTGCTTAAACAAGTGAATGCGAAGCTCGATTTTACCGGAAATGTCCTACATACCAGTAACGGAACTGAAAAGATCCAGTTTACTAGAACAGAAAACGTTAACTTCATTAAAATTGACGATGAAGACGACCCTCCTGCAATTAAAAACAGATTCGATAGAATGATCGTAAAAAATCATAAAGCCTTCGCTGATCCAGACGAAGCACTGCCATTGAACATAAACACTATCGCCACTATTAAGACAGACGGGGAGCCGGTATACTCCAAGTCATACCCGCACCCCATGGGTGTGACCGAATTCGTCAATGCAGAGGTTAAACAACTTCTAGCGTACGACCTGGGCTATAGATAAAAAGGGAACAGACCAAAATGGGGTAAAAAAGAAACGGCTAGTTATCGATTTTAGGAAACTAAATCAGAGAACAGTCGACGACAGATACCCTATCCCAACAATCTCGACAATACTGTCGAATATGGGGGAGTCCAAATTTTTTACAACTCTCGACTCTGCTTCATACAAGTCAGGCTTTCATCAGATAGAGCTGGCAGAAAAGGATAGAGAAAAGACAGCATTTTCAATAAATATCGGCAAATACGAATTCTGTAGATTGCCATTTGGGCTTAAGAATGCCCAACGCATTTTCCAAAGGGCCATCGACGATGTGCTAAGAGAAGGAATTTCAAAGATATGCTACGTGTATGTCGATGACGTTATAATTATCTCTAAAACAAAAGAAGAACACGTTAAAGACGTGGAGTGGGTTTTAGCTAAACTCCTGGAAGCATGCGAGTATCCCAAGAGCCATCGCATCGAGGGATATCGTGGACATAAAATATACTCTATTACACATAGGAAATTTTTTTCCAAAAATAAGAACAATTTATTGCGATAACGAAAGATCATTTAATTCTGAAACCATTGTAGCATATTGGACTAATCTACCCTAAAAATACAATAAATGATTGGGTATAACTTAGCGTCAATACATTGTGACACTTTGTCATAATAAATATAAATATACAAATATACAAAAAGACCACCAAAAATACGATCTAACGCTTATACATAAGCCGATCGCGGAGCGTGGGAATGCTGAGCATGCACTTTGCAGCTCAAGTGGTCAATGCCTTCTGCATACATATGTATATGTATAAATGTAAGTAAGAATACTTAGATATAAGCAATGTATGTGCGGGTTAGCTGAACCCAACTTCAGCACACTTTGATGATTCAAATAAAGAACCTCGAACAGAGCAGAAGCTAAGCTCTTCTTTCATTAAACATCAAAATAGCACCCTTTAAAATAGCACCTTTTACCGTGACAGGACGATTGCAGGACTTTTGCAGGACGCACACGAAGTGTTTAAAGTATTGTGCTAATAATTACAGTCGACTGATCTTAGTTCGACTATAAATTAAATAAATTAATAAATTCAAATGACATTATAAAACATAATAATTGATGGCGGAAGAGCCACAATTCTCAAACGCACAGCCCACGACACAAAGAGACTTGCCAACGTTGGAAGAAGCTCTGCAGCAAAATCCTGCAGATGGACCACGCCCACTCACAATAGCTGAGTACCGGGCAAGGCAGGAAAGGAAGGAAATAAAGAAGCACAAACGCTCCGGAAAAAGGGTAAAGCTACTTAAACAACGCCGACTGTTAAGGAAATGACCCAGTTGGCCGGAGACGAGTCATCCCGACAACGCTACAAAGAGCGTCTTGAGGACATCGAAAGCAAGATTTCGCAAGGTGCGAAACAACGCAAACGGGCTGCATAAATAAATGCCAAGCCCCAATTAGCCTTAATTTTTATTTCTAAACCCAAGCCGATGCGGGAAACCGCTGCTTGAAAAACACTAATATCTGTTAGGCTTTTTACTAACAATGCGGTTGGACAATTTTTTTTATATTGTAAACAAATATGTGAGCCAACCACATTTATTAACAACTAATATTTCCACGTCTCCGCTACTGAGTATATATATATTCAGCTGCAAAAATTTTTTTTAATGACAGAATATAACAATTCTTATCTTCATTAAACGTAAACATTTTTTTATTTTTGATTTTCTAGAAGAATAAATTAATATCATAATAATGAGAAAAAACTCATAAATAGAAAAAAAAACGTTTCATTGAAAATAAACTAAAAAAAAAATGGGATGGTTTAGCGATTCTAGTGAGGCAAAGGACAATACTGCCAACGTAGTTAATAACGTAAAAATTATAGATCACACAGACGATATAAATGCGTTGTGGGTCTTATTGCTGATCATTACAATAGTACTACTTCTACAATTTCTGCTTACAATTTATGTTAAGCATAACAAGATCATCAAAAGACGTTATATAAGTAGGGCAAATCGTTTAGACCAGATTTAAAAAAAAAAATAATATGGATTAGAAGAAAGCTTAATAAAAACTTTTTCTTTTAACGACAAGAATGGAATGGAGCGAAATAGAGATACGAATAAACGAATTTCGCTTCAGGTTCGATAAATCTTATAAATGTATCAATAGAGACGCAGTAATAAAATCCGAAACTTTGAAAAATCATATAGAGATATTAGTAGGAGAATATAATAATATAGTTACATTAGTAAATAAATATGCAAATAGGCTCACATCTGAACATAATAACAAATGTTTAAGGGTTATAAAATCCCTAAACACAAGATGAAATAACATCAGAAAAAGAAGGCATATTCTGATAGATGTACCAGAAAGTCTAAGTCAATTGGTTGAATTCAACACAGACCAGTTCAAAGAACTAGACGAATCTGTTCAATCAAGCGGCGCTGAGTCCGATAGTGACATTGAAACGCTAGAAGGAAGCGACCGAATTGAATTTAAATCTGAACCAATAACAATTTCTGAAATGGCACAGACATTGATAGAATTTATCAGGCTAGCCACATCTCTGATACCAGAGTTTGATGGTAAACCAGAAAATCTACAAAGTTTTTTTGGATGCTCTAGGTCTACTAGATAGCTTAAAGAGCACACATGAAACGACAGCAATAAGCCTAATAAAAACTAAACTTAAAGGCCATGTAAGAACCTTATAAGTAATGAGCAGACGATTGCTGCAATCATTACCCAACTGTCAAGTGCAGTAAAAGGAGAATCGGTAGAAGTGATATCTGCCAAGCTTCTGAATCTCCAACAGAGAAATAAAACGGCTAACCAATACACCCAAGAGGTGGAGAAACTGACAAAGGCCCTTGAAGGTGCCTATATCAGTGAAGGTCTCAGCCAATCCTTAGCAAATAAATACAGCACTACAACAGCTGTAAAAACAATGACACAGAATTGTTCCATTGATAAGGTAAAACTTATCATGCAAGCAGGCACATTCACAAACATGAATGATGCCATCTCCAAATTTGTAAACAGTTGCACAGAGATAACAGGTCAAAGTAACACTGTACTCTATTATCGACGAGGTGCAAATAATTATAATAGAGGCGCCCGGGGTTATAATCGTGGAAGAAATAACTACCACAACAATTACAACCGAGGCAGCAATAACAACAATAAAAATAACTATAATAACCGTGGAGGTTGGCGAGGCCAAAACCAAGGGAGAGGCCGCGGAAACTGCAACCATGGTAATAATAATAATAGCAGTGTGAGAATCGCGCAAAATACGTCGGAAAACTAACAGAACCCTTTAGGAAACAACCAATAAATGTAAAAGTTCCATCAATTATAGTTTAAATATATTCGTAACCTTCTATAATCATCAACTGAAAATAAACTAACATTTCTCATAGATACTGGTGCAGATATCTCACTTTTGAAAGTAAATTCTGATAACTTCATAATTCAAAATGAAAAAATAATAAACATCGAAGGCAAAGGCCAAGGTGTGATAAAGTCTCAAGGAACAACCTTAATAGAACTCCAATCAACAAAATATATTATTCCACATGAATTTCATTTGGTAAACGCAAATTTTGCAATACCATGTGATGGAATAATAGGCATTGATTTTATAAAGAAATTCAATTGTCAACTAGATTTCAAACCAAGTGAAGACTGGTTTATAATTAGAACCCAAAATTTAAATTACCCAATATATGTTCCGATAACATATAGCGCTGGCAACAATACAGTTCTTCTGCCAGCCAGATCACAAGTTATTTGGAAAATAGACATTAATGTTGTAAATGATTTCATATTTGTTCCTAATCAAGAAATACACAATGGGATTTATGTTGCAAATACAATAGCAGCATCCAAACATGTTCGACTTCTAAATACAACTAATTTCGACCAAGTGGTCAAAGTAAATAAAATACAATATGAAAATCTAAAAGATTATGACATTCATAATACCGACACTGGAAATAGAAGCGAACAAATACTTTCAAAACTAAAGAAAAATTTTCCAGACCAATTTAAAAATCAATTAACAGAATTATGCACACAGTATAGTGATGTGTTCGGACTGGAAACCGAACCAATATCAACAAATAATTTTTATAAACAAACATTAAGACTTAAAGATGATGAACCCATTTATATAAAAAACTACAGAAGCCCGCATAGCCATGTTGAAGAAATCCAAAAACAAGTAGGGAAATTAATAAACGACAAAATCGTAGAACCGTCTGTATCCGAGTACAACAGCCCACTCTTGTTAGTTCCGAAAAAATCATTACCGAATTCAGAACAAAAGAAATGGCGATTAGTAATTGACTATCGTCAAATCAATAAAAAACTACTTTCTGATAAATTTCCACTCCCTAGAATTGATGACATCTTAGATCAACTAGGTCGAGCTAAATACTTTTCATGGCTTGACTTGATGCCTCACACTAATATGTGATTTGACGAAGTATCTAGTAACCATACCTGTTGCGAATAAGAGCGCAAATACTGTCGCAAAAGCTATATTCGAAAATTTTATACTAAAGTACGGTCCAATGAAGACGTTCATTTCGGACATGGGTACCGAGTATAAAAACAATGTAATTCAAGATATGTGTTCGAGTTACGGGGTTTGGACTGTCACCCGCTCTCCGCTCCCTCTTACGTTCTCCACTCCCTCTTACGCTCTCCCGCTCTTCACCACAGAGTCTCCGAGGAGTCTCCGCTGCGCTTGGGAGAACCCAACGCATTAGAATAAGCTTTAGTGTAAAACTAACCACGATCAATAAAACATACGCCCGGTCGCGCCCGCGCTAATTCTACAAGTCTTGGAGTGTTTTTTCGAGTGGTCTTTTTTTTCAGCAAACTAGGAATTTTCCAGGACCAGCACCCCCCATCACCCCAACATTTTGGTCCTTCGAGCCGGATATCCTGGATTTTTCAAGTTTGTCCTTCAGCGACCAACTTATAAGATAAGTACGAAATCTCCATACCCTTTAATTGCCGGTCTGCAGCAAAGGTTCGAACATCCAATTTCGTTCAATTTGCTGTCAGATTTATTGTCAGATCTAACGGAATTCTCCGACAAAAGGCAATTAAAGGAAATTACTATCTATTATCCATTTTCACGAGCGCCGCCATATTACCCACCGTTCTAAAATTCTAAGTCCCATTTTCCGAATATATTTAAATATTCATCCGAACAGTGCAAAATTCCAAATGTGGAAAAGTGAAATTAATTTGTGCCAAGTTCAGTGAAAATTTCTAAAGTCCAAAGCTCTGCCAAAAGTGGCAAACATTCCGTTCTCGTTTCACTGTGTCCAACGCAAGCCAAATTCTTTTCAACACATTTGTTTTGCTTTAACTCCGCAGTCCGCTCAATACAATTTGCTCTGCTATACATACAAACAACAAACAACACATACCCGCTGGCCATTCCAAGGAAAATATTAATTAAATATTTTCCCGCCATTTACCCATATACATTGCATGCATTACATCTCCATATACATACATATAAATATACATTTCCATATACATACATATACATATACATCTCCATATACATTACATATCGTACCGACATACATTGCGCAGATTATCTGCATTCCCTTTAACCAAAGTTTACCAAAGTTTAAATCGCCTGTGTCTCAAGTGCCGAGGCGGAAAAGGCGTATAACCAAAGTTTACTAAAGTTTAGATTGTTTCCCGTCGGCAAATCCAAACCACAAATAAAATTTATTCCAAGTGCCGACGCGGAAAAGGCGTTTTATTTTCCATCAATGTTTTTCGGTAAATTTCCAAATTAATTTCCGAACAATAAATAAATTTTAAATTAAATTAAACATTTTCAATATTTATTAAATTATTTTTTAATTTGAAAGTTTTCAAAAAAAATAATTATCGATAAATAAATAATACGACCGCCACATACAAGTCGTTCACCCGACAAATATTTCATTTTCGTATTGCTTGGATATTAGTTTGTGGGTGTTTTAGAAGTATTTACAATGCGGAGAAAAGACTTCAATTCCAGTCATTCCATGTTCTCCGTTTCCAGTTGTAAATAAAAGAATAAAATTTTCTTCGTTCTAATAAACATTTTATATCACCGTGTTCCACATTCCAAGGGTTTTAACCGTAAATAAGGTGGACCCAATTACCATAGATCACAGGTCATTTATACAATTCGCTGTTCACTCCGAGTCACCTGTCCGATTAGTCTAAACTACGGCGTTTCCACTTCGTAAGTTTTACACCACTTAAATTATTAAGTGCAGTCTGAGGAATCTGTCTACTTTTTCAAAAGTTTTACAGGCTTCCCTTCCATTTCGCATTTCTTCGATTATGCCCATCGGGGACGATAAGAAGAAATTGTCCGCTGACAAGCCCAGGTCTATTTTTTCACCACAAGGGCACAAGAGTCCAAGAATCCCAAGCATTTCGGTGAGAACGCCTGCGCAGATTTCCGACGACTGTGCTACCCCACCCAAAGCCACAGTACAGCGCACAGCTAAAAATATGGCTGCTTCAGATCTAGCGCTAGCCAAATTCATTTTGGTTTTTGACCGCTTAAGCGAATTTGAGGCTCAGATCAACACTCCGGAATCCGCAGCTCCAACCGTCACGATGCTTGGCGTCCGTCGCGACCAAGTCCGAACCCTATGGGACAAGGTTGAGAAGGAATACGATCTCTGCTCAGAGTGCCTTGTGTCAGCAGGCGAAGCGGCAGCAAGCAACATGCCTATTCTCAGGGCTAAATACAGTTATTGCTATTCAGTCTATGAATGGTGTGTTGCCCAGCTCGTTGATAAAATCGAGCAGGGCACTTCTCAGTCCATCCCAACCGCGAACGCTGCGCCCCAGGCCTACATTTCCTCTGGCTGTCGGTTGCCTCCATGCGATACAGAAGTTTTCGCAGGCGACTATCTTCGCTGGCCGACTTTCCGGGATCTTTTCACAGCCATTTATATTAATAATCCACGGCTGACTCCGGTTGAAAAGTTATTCCACTTAAATGCCAAAACAAGTGGCGACGCCATGCCATAGTTTCGATTTCGCCTCTCACCAACGAGGGTTTCCGCTCTGCGTGGGAAAACCTGATAGAGCGTTTCGAAAATAAACGATTGTTGGTAAACAGTCAATTGAAAATACTGTTTAATGTGCAGTCGATACCACAGGAATCTGGGGCGGCCTTGAAGGTACTGCAAAGTACTGTTCAAGGTTGCTTGACTGCCTTAGAACTGTCAGGCATCAACACTGAGAACTGGGACTGCCTGCTGGTATATCTGTGCTCATCCAAGCTCCCGAAGATAACTCTCTCCTTATGGGAGCAGTCGCTACATAAGAAAGCCGACATCCCGACATGGGGAGAGCTGAACACCTTCCTCACAGAACGTCATCGAACCCTAGAAGCAATTGATGATGTGAGACCGTCCGTACCGAGTCAGTCGCATTCCAAAGCGATAAACTCAAGTCGGCCCTCTAGAAAATTAAATTCCTAAGAGGCGAAAGTGGCTCCAAAATTGAAAAGTTGCGACTTGTGCAACAAGGAGAACAATCCTGTCCGTGTATGTCCGCGGTTTCTCCAAATGTCGGTTGACGACCGGTCAGCCTACATTAAACGGAAGCAGTTATGCTTAAACTGCTTCGCAACGGGACATTAGCTTCGTGAGTGCAAAAGCACTCACAATTGTTTTACTTGCCGTGGCCGGCATCACACGTTGTTGCACCGAAACAACCTCTGTTCCAGCAATTCAAGCCCTTCAAATCCTGCAAGGCCAATTTCCGCTAATCAGGCCAATTTCGTTCCAAATGAGCAAGCCGGTGTTCAAAATCATTTCGCCACGGGCTCAAGAGCTATCCTTCTTGGCACTGCCATAATCAATATCTCCCATCTTGGCACTAACTTTAAGGCACGCGCCCTGATCGACTCCGGATCAGAAGCGACATTCATAACCGAGCGACTGTTCAATCTAATTAGATTGCCATTCCAGGTGGTTCAAGCCCAAGTCTCGGGCTTAAACCAAACAGTAGCTGCTCAGTCCAAGAAGCTCTGCAGTTTCACCATCCGATCTCCGACTAGGCCCGCGTTGCAGTTGGAGACGACGGCCTATGTCCTCCCTCAACTAGCCGGAAATCTGCCTTCCTACCCAATTCCGCAAAATTTCCTTCGGGATCTTCCCGATTTTCCACTGGCGGATCCAAAATTCTATGAGAGCGCACAAATAGATGTACTTATCGGAGCCGACATCCTGCCTTCGGTGCTTCTGAGTGGAGCAAAAACCAACATCTGTGGCTCTCTCTTGGGGCAAGAGACCATTTTCGGCTGGGTACTCACTGGGCCAGTGTCAGCCTCAGCCCAAAGCAGAATTTCCTCTTTTTCGACACAGATCTCCCACGCGTACGATAATTCACTGGACAAACTCCTCACAAAATTTTGGGAGGTGGAGGATATACCAACAAAGTTGGTAAAAGAATCCGATTCCATGTGCGAGAAGAATTTCCTTCAAACGACCACGAGAAACGAGTGCGGCAAATATGTCGTTACTCTGCCTTTTCGCGACCCCGAACATATCGGTTCCGGGCTAGGGCATTCTAGGTCTTTCGCGTTGGCTCAGTTCTTAAGAAATGAGCAGCGTCTAAAAAGAGATGAGGCCTTGAAAGCGAGATACGATTCGGTGATCCAGGAATATCTCGACTTAAAGCACATGCGACAAGTTCTTCCTACGCATGATTGCAACGCCTATTATATGCCACATCACGCCGTCTTAAAACCGGAGAGCGTAACTACTAAACTCCGTGTAGTATTCAATTCCTCCAGCCCATCATCGAATGGTACCAGTTTAAATGATATCCTTCATGCTGGCCCTGTCTTACAGTCCGACTTGACCATTCAAATTCTGAAGTGGCGCTATTTCCGATACGTGTTCAACGCCGATATCGAGAAAATGTATCGGCAGATCTGGGTAGATCCGAGACACACTCCATTCCAGCGAATACTTTTCCGTAACAATAGAGGGGAAATCAGAGATTTCGAACTGAAAACAGTAACCTTTGGAGTCAATTGCGCTCCTTTCCTGGCGATCCGAGTACTGCAGCAGCTAGCAGCTGACGTAGAACTCAGCCATCCAAAAGCTAGCAATGTCATTCGAAATTTCATGTATGTGGATGAGTCCGCCGGAGCGGACTCCACGGAAGAAGCTCAGCTCATAGTGCAAGAGCTCCGAGACGCTCTGAATTCTGCCGGATTTCCATTGAGGAAATGGACCTCCAACCAAAAGGAAGTTTTAGCGGCCATTCAGAGCAACCATCTTTTAAATACTGATTTTCTCGAGATCGATGCAGAAAGTACTGCCAAAACCCTCGGTATTCGCTGGAAAGCAACCTCCGACGAATTCTTCTTCGTCCCGCCAGAGTTGGCTATCGAAACGTCCTTTACAAAACGCCAAGTCCTGTCCCAAATTGCCAAATTGTTCGACCCTGCCGGCTGGTTAGCACCGTTTATCGTTCGAGCCAAAATTTTCATGCAGGAGATTTGGCTGCAGGAACTTGGGTGGGACGAAAACATTCCAAATGAGCTTTTTCAGCGATGGCTGAATTTTCTTCAAAGTTATTCAGTGTTAGAGCAGATACGCATTCCACGCTGGCTATCGTTTCGTCCAGATTTCAAGGTCGAGCATCATGGCTTTTGCGATGCGTCGCAAAAGGCTTACGGGTCGGCCATATATGTCCGCGTAGAAGTGGGCAGCACCATTATGGTGCAACTCCTGACCGCGAAAACCCGGGTAGCACCAGTCAAAACGGTTTCGCTCCCAAGATTGGAGCTGTGCGGAGCGGTTTTGCTTTCCGAAATGGCTGCAGCCATAATTCCGCAGATGCCTACGACTAACTCCGAACTTTACTGTTGGACGGACTCCACGATAGTGCTTGCATGGTTAAGCAAGCCAGCATGCCAGTGGACCACATTTGTAGCCAATAGGGTGACGAAGATCGCCCAGGCCACAAAAACAGAGAATTGGTCTCATGTTCAATCTGAGCATAATCCAGCAGACCTGGCAAGTAGAGGAGTTTCCCTCCAAGATCTAGCCGATAGCCAGTTATGGTGGCACGGACCGACTTGGTTGCAAAATCCACGCAACCAATGGCCAACTCAGGTCAACGCTCCGGTGACCGACCTGGAGAAGCGTGCTCTAAAAGTCCATCTCGCGAAAGCTCCTTCTGAAGAGTTGTTGGCACGTTTCTCCAAGCTAGAGAAAGCTCTACGAGTCCTTGCCTATGTTTATCGCTTCATTCAGCGGTGCAGGAAGCAGACATCTCCATCTGATGTGCATCTACTGGCCACTGAAATCGCCGCCGCCGAGCGGTTCCTAATTTCGAACACTCAGCGCAGAGAATTCCCTGTGGAATATCACTGCCTAAGTGAAAAGCGTCCAGTGCCAAGTTCAAGTGCCATCCTAAGCATGAACCCGTTTCTAGATCCGCAAGGACTGATCAGGGCATGCGGCCGTGTGGCGGCTTCCGAAAGCCTTCAATACAATGAACGCCATCCAGTGATTCTTCCGTATAACTGCCTGCTTTCTCGCCTCCTTGCGAATTTCACGCATCGCATAACTCTCCATGGTGGTAACCAGTTAATGGTGCGCCTCATCCGGTCGAAATACTGGATTCCGAGAATCAAGAACCTGATGAAAGCAGTGGTAAATTCGTGCAAAGTATGTGTGATCCACAAAAAGCGGTTGCAAAGCCAACTGATGGGTGTCCTGCCCAAAGAAAGAGCATCGTTCTCCCGACCATTCACGTATACAGGCATGGATTACGCCGGTCCGTTCGATATAAAGAACTATACGGGAAGAGCATGTCTTATTACAAAGGGGTATGTGTTAGTTTTTGTTTGTTTCTCCACCAAGGCCATCCACTTAGAGCCTACATCTGACTTAACGACCGAGAAGTTTCTTGCCGCTTTCTCTCGTTTTGTATCCAGAAGAGGGTGTCCACGTCAAGTCCAGTCAGACAATGGCAAAACCTTTGTTGGCGCTGCCACCCTGCTTTCCCGCGATTTCCTTCAAGCCGTAAAAGAGTCGGTGACGAATGCCTATATTCATCAAGAGATGCAATGGCAATTTATTCCTCCGGGAGCACCCCATATGGGAGGCCTTTGGGAAGCAGGCGTAAAAAGCTTCAAGACGCTATTTTACAAATGCACGGCCACACGAAAATACACGTTCGAAGAGCTCTCCACGCTCTTGGCAAAAATAGAAGCGTGCCTTAGCTCCAGGCCGCTCTCTCCTATGTCTGAAGATCCGACAGACTTGCTGGCTCTGACGCCAGGGCATTTCCTTGTCCTTGTCCTAAATGGCAGGCCCCGTCCAAAAATCTACGCATCGATGACATGGTCGTCATCAAGGACGACAACTTGCCCTCTAATGAGTGGCGGCTCGGCAGAATTGAGTCTGTTTTCCCAGGAGCTGACGGCAACGTCCGTGTAGTAAACATCCGCACTGCACGTGGAGTTATTAAACGTCCAGTGGCAAAAGTGGTGCTTTTGCCGACGGAGTCTTCCGAATCTCCACAATAATAGGCGCTCCTCTCGTCCTTAGTTGTAGTTCACTATCACTAATCATCCGTTATTTTTCATTTCGTTTTCGATCTCCTTTCGACATTCGACTACGCGCAGCATGGCTCCTCGTCAACAAAACGCACGCAGTGCTTGTGCCGTGGAGAGCAGACGTACCCGAGGTAGTCAATCCTACCGATGCCGAGTCTGCCGCGGTATCCATCCTCTTCGGAAGTGCGCGAGGCTCCTAAAGCTCAGCGCTGAAAAGCGTTCGCGAGCAGTCCTCATTAACAAATACTGCGCCAATTGCCTCGCTCACGAGCATTCCACGGGAGACTGCCGAAGCGGTGATCGTTGCAAGAAGTGCGACCGATCCCACCACACGCTGCTCCACATGCACGAGCAGGTTAGCTCGTTGTCGCGGTCGCGAGCGCGCTCGCGTCGCCAACCGGTGCCAACCCGGCAAGCAGCTTCGGCCTCGTCCCAACGTTCCCGCCGGCACAATCCGCCAACTCAGCGTAGGAGTTCACCGCCACGACGACCGGAATCGACGACGCCAGGCCCATCGCTCTCGTCGCTGCTGCAACGCCACAGCGTGAACATCCTTCCCACAGCGCTGGTCAAGTTGGAGACCGGGACGAAGACCTTCGAGACCGCAGCACTCATCGATCCGTGCAGCCCCATGAGCTGCATCGACGCTTCGTTGGCGTCAGCCTTTAAGCTTTCGATGACCAATGTTGGCGACGAGAAGGTCTGCACGACGACGATTCGCTCCAGGATCGACGCGAACACGAAGCTCGAGGTCGTGCTCAAGATCGAGCCCAGGGTGCGGATCCGTACATTTGTCCGAGCATTGAGCGACACCGTAGTGTCCAAGTACAGGGACATCATGCTGGCGGATGACGGGTTCCATCGGCCTGCTACCGTATCCATGGTCTTAGGAGCAGACATTTATCCTAAGGTTATCCAATCCGGATTCCTGACCTTCGACGAGGGAATGCCGGTCGCTCAAAAGACCGTGTTTGGGTGGATCATGTCCGGTGCCTGCAGCTTGCCGTAGGATGGCTATGTTGCAACCCCAGTGATTGCAAGGGGGGCGGAATGTTCGAGTTACGGGGTTTGGACTGTCACCCGCTCTCCGCTCCCTTTTACGTTCTCCACTCCCTCTTACGCTCTCCCGCTCTTCACCACAGAGTCTCCGAGGAGTCTCCGCTGCGCTTGGGAGAACCCAACGCATTAGAATAAGCTTTAGTGTAAAACTAACCACGATCAATAAAACATACGCCCGGTCGCGCCCGCGCTAATTCTACAAGTCTTCGAGTGTTTTTTCGAGTGGTCTTTTTTCAGCAAACTAGGAATTTTCCAGGACCAGCACCCCCCATCACCCCAACAATATGTGTAAATATATGAAGATTGAAAATCTTACATCCACTGCATATCACCACCAGACTTTAGGGACAATCGAACGAAGTCATAGAACATTCAATGAATACATTCATTCATACATCTCTGCAGATAAAACTGATTGGGACGTTTGGATACAATACTTTACATATTGTTTCAACACAACACCATCAGTCATGCATAATTACTGTCCATATGAACTAGTCTTTGGAAGATTACCAAGGCAGTTCGCAAATTAAAAAAAAAAACAGATAGAATAGAACCACTGTATAATATAGAAGATTACTCAAAGGAAATAAAATTTAGATTAGAAATAGCATATAAAAGAGCTAGACTTTTGTTAGAAAAAGCTAAGTCTTATAGAAAACAACTTTATGATAAGAAAACTTCAGATTTTCAATTAAAAAGATTACTCAAAGGAAATAAAATTTAGATTAGAAATAGCATATAAAAGAGCTAGACTTTTGTTAGAAAAAGCTAAGTCTTATAGAAAACAACTTTATGATAAGAAAACTTCAGATTTTCAATTAAAAATAGGAGATAAAATTATACTAAGGAACGAATCGGGTCATAAGTTAGATCCAGTATATATAGGCCCTTATACTGTAGAAACCATAGAAGACAGAGATAACATAGTAATTAGAGATACAAAACAAAAGAAGCAAAAAGTACATAAGGATAGACTAAAAATATATAATTAATGAAACGTTTCATTTCACTTAAGAAAAGGTCTGATCAACCTCAAAACAAACAAAAAAAAAACCACAAAAAAAAATTTTATTATTTTTCCTTCTAAGAAAGTTAAACATAAATCCAAAAATTATGTAATTCAACATACATTTTTTGTATTATTCTGTCATTATACAAAAATGCTTTGAGACAAAACATAACTAATAATTAATAAGAAAAAATCAATATCAAAAAATTTTTCCTTTCTAAACACAATATTAATATTGAGAACTCAATGACTACATATATTACGTCATTTCTTTAAAAAGGGAGGTGTAGCATATTGGACTAATCTACCCTAAAAATACAATAAATGATTGGGTATAACTTAGCGTCAATACATTGTGACACTTTGTCATAATAAATATAAATATACAAATATACAAAAAGACCACCAAAAACTACGTAAGCACTCCAGCGCCCCAGTAATACGATCTAACGCTTATACATAAGCCGATCGCGGAGCGTGGGAATGCTGAGCATGCACTTTGCAGCTCAAGTGGTCAATGCCTTCTGCATAAATATGTATTTGTATAAATGTAAGTAAGAATACATAGATATAAGCAATGTATGTGCGGGTTAGCTGAACCCAACTTCAGCACACTTTGATGATTCAAATAAAGAACCTCGAACAGAGCAGAAGCTAAGCTCTTCTTTCATTAAACATCAAAATAGCACCCTTTAAAATGGCACCTTTCATACCATTAAGACAATTTTGCTGAATCACTTCAATATTACCATTTCCAACGCCCCGCCTCTACACAGCACCTCAAACGGTCAAGTAGAGAGGTTTCATAGTACTCTGACAGAAATAGCCAAATGCTTGAAACTAGAAACCAATTTGAACGACACTACCGAATCAATTATTTTAGCAACTAACAAGTACAACAACTCAATCCACTGAGCAACGAATGAAAAACCAATAAAAAAAAATTTTCTTAAAAACCAACAAACGACTAGGAAACAAGCTTTCCCCATTATGCTCAGAAGAAACCATCGAAGCAGACCACGGTTCTAATAAAGGGGAGGGTGGTCCACAAGGACAACCTACGCTAACCATTTTGCGAGATTCCTGACCCCTTTCAATCTTTTTATACTTTTTTAGGTTACGAAATTACATCTTAGTTTTTATACTTATGACTGTTAGGACGGACGCGACAGTGAAACTTAGCGACTATACGAACGCGGACTACATCCCAATAGAAGATAACGAAATTGTCATCTATGCTGAGCAAACGGAAACAATTACAAAGACATTTACGGACGATCACAGGACACCAGTTATAATGACGGACCTTACGCATATTCGCAAATTGGTAGCCACCTTAAAGTTTCACCATAGGGCTGTTAGGAGTATTAACTTAATTGGGACAGCACTAAAGGTTATCGCCGGTACAAATAAAATTCAATCGAGAACAGTTGGTAAGAACAGAAAAAGGACAAACAGAACTAAATAACAAATTTCAGGAACGCTTAAACGAACTCTCAAACGCAATGAATCAATTCCAAAAATCCGAAACAAACAAAGGAACACACCTTTTAGAAATTATTTTGGCAAAAAATAGAATTGTAATCACAGACCTAAAAAACATTTTAATGTGCTTCACCCTAGCAAAATTAAATATTCCAGTTCCAAGTCCAGCGATTTTGGACAACTCCGATATTGGCGGCTTCAGGGACAGACAGCCTATTGACGTTAGTTTGATAGAAATATTAGAAGTATCTAGCATAAGCGTTTTTCAAAATTCGGAAATCCTAAATTTTCTAATTAAATTCCCTAGTCCTAAGTTTGTATGTAAGACGACGGTCTACGCAGTCCAGCACCAGAACAAGATCCTGAACTTTGAGGACGGAAATCTAGTGGCCGACTGTCAAACGCGAAACCTTAACATCGGCCACTGCAAGACGACAGTCGGCGCCACCTTCTGTAAACAGCTCCAAATGGCACCTGCGCTCAACAAATCGTTTCTGGGGCTACCGCGCACTGTTCCACACTTCCAGGTCATCTGGATCCAGTTATCATCGTGGATCATGGCACCCTCAACGTAAATGACGCCAACGTGACCATAACTGACGACCAAGGGCGAGACCAGAAAGTATCCGGGACCTACTTGGTAACTTACTCCGACAAGGTAGCCCTCAACGAAACTTGGTTCGTTAATCAGTTAAGAAGATCCATTAGGAAACCTGCTGGCTCGGCCACCGCCATCGCAACCATCAACATCACTGCCCATCAGGACCGACTGAGCCTACCACTCCTTCATGAGCTGACTCTGAGGAACCTCCACCACATTGGGACCCTTAGAGAAAAACTTACCTTAGGGTTCCTCCTTAACAACTCATTCATCACACTTGCTGCCTTCCTGGTGTGCTGTACCATTTCGCTCGGCCGCCATTACCTATAGGCCAGAAGTGACGCCAAGCGACCTCTTAAAGGAGAGAGGAGTTAACCCAAGCGGTTCTCACGGAGTAAAAATACAGAAATGCAAGCCATATCCGGTGGTCTGCATGCGCGGTCAGGAAAATGCTGACCGTGCACTCCAGGGCCAACGGCAGGGAGCCGAAGAAGAACTGCTGACCTGGCTCTTTGGCGGCAGCGCTGCAGCGGGGCGGAGCCCTCAAGCTGCAGCTAGATCGTAATTTAGTTTAGTAATAATTTGTAATCCTGAGCGTAAGCTTTGTAATAACCGATTCCAAAAATTACCCTCACCCCAACGGGTGTGTGGAAATAAATAATCAATCAACCGACATTTATAATTTGTATATTGTGGTTTTACAAATAATCTTCTAGTTCTACATTATAAATTTCCCAATCTGAACTCGAATCGGAATCAGAATGTGAATCCAATACGATGTCTAATGGATCAGGTTTAAAATTAGACTGTAAAGACAAAAAGACATTACTTTATCCAGATTTTCCGAGTACACGAATCTATAATTTGTTTGGGTATGACAGAAGTTACAAATAAAGATTGATCAGAAATTGGTGAGCCAAGTGCTTCAGTTTCAAATTTCTGCTTGTAAGCACTATGACCAGTTGTCCCATCAAATCCGTAGCTGCAAATTAATTGGATTTTAAAGATATCTGGAAATTGCTTGAAAACATCAGATTGCAACTTAATTATTCCTTGCGCTGTATGATCCAAGAGATTTTCTAATAGCACCTGAGCAGTGTTTTTCATTACTTCTATAGCCTTTGGTCGGCACTGTAATTTTGCTTCAATCACTTCATTATAGCGCGGATATATGTCGCTGTTATGGCTTTTATTTAAAGTCCTGGTGCTTATATAGTGCTGTTTTGTCAGCGTGTTTTCCAGGAGATAAGCTAGAGCTTCATCTGGTGAAAGAGGAAATTCGCAAATTCGCCATTGAATTTGCAGCCTCAATTCGCTTGGAAATTCTGTTGTTTTTAAAGTTTCTTTAAGAACATAGGCAACGTCCCTCTTGCATTCTTTTCTAGCAGAAACAGTTGCTGCATGAATCAAAACACATGTGTCGTGATCACTTTCACTTTCGAGTGTCCTTTTTAATCTCTCTCCTGCATTTTGGTAAGATAAATTTCGGCGTCCCATTTGCTGTGGTGCCTTGGAGTTTTCAAAATCACTAACAAAAATTGTTATCTTAGACGCCATCCATTTGGTATGTTTGGAAATAAATCGGTCTAGTTGTCAACTAACTATTTTTTTCTCAACCTCTCAACCTCTGTCTTTTTCGATTCCAGATTATTGTTGTTGATTGCGGAATAAACGTAATCTGAAACATAACTTATTTGCCTATTGGCTATTATTACGCCTCCAAATGTCCAGGAGGACGCTATGTCTGAACTCGAACTTGCCTATATAAAATCAAATTTTAAGAAAACAAGCAAAAATGGGCAAAAGATATTACTTTACCGTCAAAGACAAAAGTTAAAGGTACAAACTGACGTTTTTAACTTTTGTCCGAAATTGTCAGAAAATTAGTTATACTCCACAAAACACAGGGGACACGTTAGAATTTTCTGTTAAAATACACATAAATTGGATCTTGCACAACACAACAACAGTACAACTACACATATATAAACAACATACATACGTTAAAAGAACATACCTTCGCCTTTATTTTCGATATTTCACTATAATTTATGGATGAGTATTAACGAAAGTAAGTAGCAAAAGTAAGCAAATAATTTGTCGGGAATTGCATTCTCTCAATCAGCTGTTCACTTCACCTTTAAAAGCTCATAAAACGATTTGGTGAAGCTTTCAGTCAATTTCGTTTTTGGTTTATATTTATATGATCAATTTTCTATTGGAAAATAATTGCTAAAGGCTCAGGTGACACAATCTAAAAAATTTTAGTTCCGTTATTAATTTTTTTATACATTTAAGTGATCGATTCTTTTGCTATAACCATAAATAATTACGCGTAACGATTGTCGATTGTCGACCAAACGAACATTTTATAAATTTGTTCGCGACCCATGAATAATTTGAATTCCTCCGATGTGAACGCCGTGCCATTATCGGAAACAACATCGTCAGGTAAGCCGTGTGTGGCAAATAGTTTGCGAAAAAACTTAATTGCACCGTGCACGGATGTTGAAGGGACTAATGTAATATCGAGCCATTAAGAGTATGAGTCAACAACCAACAAGCAAGTTCTACACTGAAACGGGCCAGCAAAGTGCACATGCAGTGGCTGATTCCTGAATTCCTATAGCATCGATATTGGGCCACCAAACATAGTTGCGTGCTACGGCCTTCATATTTTCAATTCTCGGAAGAGCTGAATGTAGATCTTCTAAAGTGGTTGAACTCGCTCTTGGAGGTATAACTGTTCAGTTACCCCAGAGTAAAGCTCCTCTGTTGGTCGATAGTTCATGGCGACGCATATAGTATGGGTATAGATGGTTTTTCCTCTTAATCTTCATGTCCGGCCACCTCCTTAACACCCAGCTCAAAACATTAAAGTGTTGGATCCTTTGAGTTCAACATTGATAGGCGTTGCTGCTAATTCAATCATTCGGACTACTTCATCAGGTGCTAATTTATCGTCGGTTTTTGTTGGCCTTGAACACTGTTTCTCATCTAATTGTTCAAGTCTGCAAGTCTGCAGCTAAGCTTCCCTTTCTCGCGCTCTCTGTTGCACTCTCACCTGCACCTTTGTCATTGCCAGCTGCTATTCGCTCAGTAACACTTACTCCCATTTTCATTTTTTTCGCTAATATAAAACTATTTGTGCCTTTTAATAAAAAATTTTTTAGCCCAACATCATGTTTTCCTAAAGGGATTTTTAGATGTTGAGCGTATTATGGGGCTTGTCCATATTTTGTGTCATTTTTACACTTTTGTCTGTAGAATGTAAGTTGGTATTTGTTACGTTACGTTTAGTTTTATGGTTGGTTTTATGGTGTATAAAATTGTTTATATTCCTGTTACCCTAAAACCGCCGAAAACTGCCACGCCAACAATTTTGAACATTGTTGATTTTTCTTCGTTTTATTGTTAGCCTTACCAATTTTTATCGGTATACCAAAAACAATTTGGCCACGCCCCTCCTTTCACCTATAAAACGGGTTTAAACAATTTTTTTAAACTAGCTCACTAGTTGAATAATGGGTATCTGATAGTCAGGGAACTCGAGCATAGCATTCTCTCTTGTTTAATTGTCTGTTTGTGGACTTAATAAATAGTGAGTTTCTGCAAAGTTATTTATTTTATTTATCTTTTTCAGTATTCTGATAAAGAATTTTACTGATAAGCCCTGTAAAAAGAAGACTCTACTCATATCCTTTTGTTTATGAAGCAAAACTTGATAAGCACATTCAGGAAATGCTACACAAGGCATTATACGCGAAAGCAATTCCTCTATTTCAGTCCATTATGGATTGTTACCAAAAAATTTCCTCATCTGGGAAACCAAAATTCAGATTGGCCGTCGACTATCGAGACATATTTTTTTTTTTAAATTACAATCTGTTTTTTTAAAAATAACAATAAGTAATTGGTTGACTAGATGTGAAAAAAGAAAAGAAGCGGCCCTTCCCAGTGTAAGAATACGCTAAAACATTAATAATTTAATAGTTTAATTCTGTTGGAGTTCCGCGTTTTAATCTTCTTGGTTCCAACTCTGTCATCGGTATTTATCTGAAGTTTGAGTTTTGGTGGCTTAGTAGTTTATTTGTGTGTTTTTTGCTGTTTTTTTTTTAATAGTTTCGTTGACTGTTTCTATTTTTAAGTCATTATGTATATCTTTGTTTCTAATTTACCATTCGGCTTTTGTGATTTTTCTTAGCATTTTTGATTGCGTTCGCTGAATTAGCTGTAAGTGGGATTTACTGACAGTTCCCCAGAGTTCTATTCCATACGCCATATTGGTTTTGTTATCGCCTTGTGTATTGCTATTTTATTATGTAATTCTAGTTTTGAGTGTTTTCCTATTAGCCAGTTAAGTTGTCGAAATTTGTTTTTTATTTCATTTCGTTTATTTAGAATGGGCTATTTCCATGCTAGTTTTGAGTCAATAGTTAGTCCAAGGTACTTGGCATATGGGTGTAATAATATTTGATTGTCATTAATTTTAATTGCGAAGGTTTTGGGTTGTCGTTTTGTGTATATTACTTGTTGAGTTTGGTCTTTATTTATCTCTATACCCCATCTCTCAAACCAGAATACTGTTTGTGTCATGATTTGTTGTAGTGACTTGCAGCTGTTCTTTCGCACGAGTTACCACATCAGCAGTACCTACATCTACTTCCCCGCCCACAAAACCACCACGCCAAAACTGTTAGTTCGTTGACCTCTCTCCTTACCACATCAGCAGTCTACGTCTTCTCCACCGTCTCCCTAAAACCCTCACACCAGAGCTGCTAGTTCGTCTCACTCTCATGTTGCCACATTGTCGGCGGAAACAGCTCAGCAAATCTGAGACATTCCCCAAATCTGTTTGGTCAGCAGATAGTATACATATATTATCATGTTCCTATATAAGAGCTCAGTTCTTAACGTACTTTGCACACAAAAAACACTTTAAAATTATCAGATGTAAATCACTTCTCCACGAAATCGTAGGAAACCCCGAACAAAACAAATTCATTCAGGAATATTACACTAATAACAATCACAGAGGCATAGACTAAACATTCCTTCACCTCAAACGAGAAACCTACTTCCCCAATATGAAAAACAAAATCGCTGAATTAATTAGGAATTGCGAAACCTGTCTAAAGGTCAAATACGACAGACAACCACAAAATATCGTATTTGAAACCCCAGAAACCTCAACGAAACCCCTTGACATAATACACATATAGATCTATACTATTAACAATAATTTTAACCTGACAATCATAGACAAGTTCTCAAAATTCGCAGCTGTCTACCCCATCCCAAATAGAAATGGTATCAATTGCACCGAAGTAATCAAAAACTTTTTCAGTCAATTTGGACTACCCAAAAAACTAATACACGACAAAGGAGTAGAATTTTGTAACGACATATTCCGCAAGTTTTGCTCTCAGTATAATATACTTTTCCATGTCACATCCTTCCAACAATCTTCAAGTAATTCTTCAGTAGAAAGTTTACACTCCTCTTTGACAGAGATTTACAGAATAATACTAGACACACGGAAAAAACACAAATTACCTACAGACCACGAAGAAATAATGTCAGAAACTGTAATAACATATAACAACGCAATCCACTCCACCACCAAACACACCCCTTTTGAACTTTTTAATGGTAGGACCCATTTATTCGAGAAAACAATAATACCCAATAATGAGCATGACTATTTAAATAAACTAAATACGTTCCAAGACAAACTATACTCCGAAATAAAAGAAAAATTGTCCACAAACGCCCAACAAAGGACAGAAAAGCTAAACACAAGCAGAGTAGAACCAACAACAGTACAACCTAACAGCACAATTTTCAGAAAAGAAAACAGGATAAATAAATAACACCACGGTTTTCCTTACACATAACAGCAAAAGACAAAGGAAAAACTTTAGTAACCACAAGAAATCAAAAAATCCACAAATCAAAAATTAGGAAAATATCCAAACCTCCACATGACCCAAGCCTTTCCACCTGCATTCCAGACCTTGCAATGGGGCATACCAATCTATCTTCATCCACAACTTCAATAGCACCAACCTCTTAGCAAAAGTGCCGCTGGGGAAAACTCTCGTGATAGGAAACTATAAAAAAATCAGCCACATAATCGATCTGTCCGAATACACCAACTGTATTGAAAAATTATACCACACCATCGATACCCTAAGACACGATGAAACTCACCGAGTCTATATCAATACTAAATGCTAAACTTGCCCAAACTCAAAGTGAAATAGACGCACTAACACCCTTTTCACGCCACAAAAGAGGTCTTATTGACAAGTTAGGTAGTTTAGTCAAAGTCGTCACTGGCAACATGGACGCCAATGATGCAAAGAATATAGAAACAGAAATTAACCACTTAAAAAGCCAGTCCCCCACCATCTCAGATAACTTCGAAATACAGAACTCGTTCAATGATGAAGTTCAACTACCGTTCGAAAACTTAACAAGACACATTAACAATGAACAGAATTTTATTAAAAGCTTCTTCGAAAACACTCAAAATACAATCTACACAAAATTATATAACAACGAAGAAGAAATAAAGAAACTACAATATATAAATAGGCTTAACTATAATATAGATTTATTACTTAGCCACCTAAGCGACATTATAGAAAGTACACTGCTTGCCAAAATTAATGTAATTCCAAAACTCATTTTAGATAAGACAGAAATAACCAAAATCAAACAAATTTTTAAAACCCAAAACTACACAATAAAATCCGAGCAACACATTTATAACCTGTTAAAAATGAACACACTCAATTACCAAGACAAAATAATTTTCAGTATCAAAATACCTATTTTTTTAAATGTTAACTACGAAATGGCAAGATTAAATCCACTTCCAATAAATTCCACACAATTTGTAATAGCACCTAAGTACTTAATATATAAAAACAAAAGTAATAGTATGAATAGTATGAAACTAATAAAGAATGCCACTATCAACATACTCACCTTGGTAAGACTCCTCCTGGATACACTCACAACATCCAATAAGCTAAGTCGTCGCCGCAGGAAACTCTCGACACTCGACAACGGTGTACATTCTCTTCACCGTATCCCTAGTCACCGTAATACTCACCTGGACACTTCGTAGGGACACCCACTTCTTCCATACCGGGCCCGACCACATTCTTCCAATCGTCGCTCCACCAATTTCTCCGTTATGGCCGTCGCTCCAAACTATGGCGGTGGTGGGGGGTGGGTAGGAGTTACCGACCCATCGGTAATATACACCGCCCCTCCCTCTAAACCACCACGCCTACACAAGTAGGAGACATCGACAGCAGTGAGGGGTAAGAATTTGCAAATTTGGAGCTAGCAATTACATCCACGTATGGCGACTCTGCACTATGGCAAAGCATGCAACCAAGAGAATTTTGGGTGGTAGCAACTAGCGTCGAACGATTTCTGACCACCTGAACGCCATGGCGCAATCCACTGCCTCCAAAATCCTACATCGCTGCTCTAGGAATGCAGCCATCGATTCCCACGACGTAATAAGGTCGGCAAAGACCGGATCCTCCAAGCGCTCCTCCCACTTAGCTTGGCTCGCCGCATCCAGCTTTTGCAGCAGCACTTGTACTATGATGCAGCCAGCGATTTGCTCAGTGGTGCCCAAACCCTTCAACGCACGAATGTGAGCGTTAAACTTGTCTGAAAATTCCCGAAGCGATGCCACTGAACCATTCCGTACTACCTTTAAACCCAGAGAAAAACGAGACGCCGATTATCAAACCTTTTTTGAAGCAATTCTAAAGCCGCTTCGTAACTGCTGTTTGAAATCTCCAATGATCGGATAGTTTCCAGCGCTGAATCCCTCAAACATGACCGCAGATGTTGGAGAGGTCCGGATGGCTGTCAATTATGCTCGTGAACACGGAGTAAAAATCCGCCAAGTTTGCGTAGCATCCGCCAAACGTTGGCAGCTGCACAGGCGGCAACGGCATCGGCCTCGGCCGCGTCTGCGTTTGAGCACCACTACACTGGTGGGGCACAACACCTTTCGCAAGCGTTGAGTGCGGCGCGAAATGCACATTGCGTTTGGCTATTTCCGAGCGCACACTAGCCTTGAATTCAACGATGAATTCATCGAAAAACTCGCTCATTTCACTGCCAATTTCGTCGAAATCCAATTCCTCCAGTTCTGTATGCAGAACATTGAAGGCACTTTGCAGCTCATCAATCTGCTCCAGCCTCACCGTAAGAGTGGGTTCGTCGTATCCGCTTAGCGTCTCATTAGACAGCGACTTTTGTAGCCTCTGCAACCTGTTGAACAGCGCATGGGCTTTGCGCTTTAAAAAGGTCACCCTGTTTTTTTCACCTTCAGCGGGCGTGGCAACAAATCGCCTATAATTCGGTTCAGCGGGAAGATGTGCACAAAATAAATGCCGAAAATGCAAGCGGACTCAATGCACGTAACTATATATGTAGCAATGTATGTATGTATATATGCAATGCTAGCTCGTTTAAACACAGCCACTATCACCGAAATCACCACTCACTTGTCCAACCGATTGCGATTTAATGTATTTATATTTATTTATAAACGGGATAAGTGCATTAATTAATGCATGCAAATTAACACGATCACGTCGGGATCACCAATGTTTAGCTATTGAGCTTTTTCAATAGCTGTTGCGAATAATAAATCGCCGAAGAAAGTTTGTTTATTTTACGATACTTTTTATTTTGCGAATTTTTTAGCTAAGGCCGACAAAAAGCTATATCGAATGCACAAGTTTAGTCTCTTCCGACAAACGAAGAAGTGGCAATTGGCGGGACAGACAGCCGAAATGCAGCGCCCAAGCTTAACGTAGGTAGATAACAAAAAGAACAAGGAACGAGCGCCGTACAGATAAATGCGTGCGAGAACAGCGGTTTGCACTATGGGCATCGCAACTGCTACCACTGACTACTTCGGCTTACAATATTAAAGAGTATGAGATTAGTCTACTTCACAGTTTTGGCGGCTGCATGACCCAACATCCTCCCCCGTTGGAAGCTTGGCTTCCAACAGAGTCCTCAAGGTGAAGCAGACACAGCTTGTTCACTGCCCGCATTATTACTCCAGACGCGGTCCTCACTTCTGCAACTCGAGCGACGCCGTCTCTGCCAGGAATCAACTGCATGACTCTCGCCAAAGGCCATCTCATTGGGGGTAGATTCTCGTCCTTAACAGGAACGACGTTGTCCACGGCTACGCCAGGCTTTGGGGTGCGCCACTTGGAGCGCGGCTGGAGCAACGTCAAGTACTCTTCCTTCCATCGTGACCAAAATATTTGCTGAAGAAAGGAGATGCGCTGTCAAGAGTCAAGCCGATTATAGTTGAGGCCCGTTATATCTGGCTCCTCAAACGACGAAGGCGGACCACCATTGAGAAAATGCGCCGGAGTTAGGACGTCCAGACCGGCAGGGTTCTCTGAAATGGGAACTAAAGGTCTGGAGTAAATAACTGCCGAGATATGGCACACCAGCGTCCTCACCTCGTCGAAGGTCAGAACCGCCGTACCCACAGCGCGGTGAAAATGATGTTTGGCCGTTTTAACCGCTGCTTCCCAAAGTCCACCGAAATGGGGCGACCGTGGAGGGATGAACCGCCAGTCAACCGTCTCCGAAAGGCAAAAATTCTGAACGGAGCATTGGTGCTCGCTGCTGAGAAATAACCTTCGAAGTTCCAGAAGTTCATTTTTGGCGCCGACAAAGTTGGTGGCGTTGTCTGACCGAATTTGCTTCGGCTTCCGCCGGGTGCATATGAACCTCTTGAGTCCGCACAGAAACGCAACTGTCGAGAGATCCTTGATCAGCTCCAGGTGCACTGCCTTGGTTGCAAAGCATATAAATACGCAGACGTAGCATTTAACCGCGACCTGTAAAAGAAGGGTCCACAGAAGTCTATACCAGCAACCTCAAAAGCGTGAGATCCTTCCAAGCGCTCTTTGGGAAGGTCCGCCATTATGTGCTCTATCAGCCGCGGCTTAATCCGAAAACATCTGATGCACCTGTTCACGGCCTTGGTAACCGTCTTCCTCCTCCCAATAGGCCAATATTGATATTGAATTGCACCCAGAAAAGCTCGAGGTCCGGCATGAAGATTGCTTTCATGGAAATGCGAAATAATTGCCAGAGTCACCGGATGGGACCTTGGAAGGATTTTCGGGTGGCGGCCATCACTTCCAATGACGAATTCCGGAGGCGACCGCCTACTCTAAGAAGTCCAAATTGACCCAGGAACGGCGAGAGCGAGGATATGGAACTAGACGAGGAAACTCTTTCTAGCGTTTTGAGGGACTGCAGGTCCTCCCATAACTGCGCGAGTTACCGACCAATCGGTACCATACACCACCCCTCCCTCTAAACCACCACGCCTACACAAGTAGGAGACATCGAACCGGGAAGCTTTACGATACAAAGTTGCAACATAAACATCAACGACGAGTCAGCCGCCGACATCCGCCCAAAAAGCTGACGCTCAGACAGGGCAACGCATACAATTCCATATACATACTTATAAACATACTCATACTTTCAGCTGTGTCAGATACTTTAATTCTAAGAACTTTAACATTGTAACACACACATACATATTCACTGTTAGCTTTTCTAAGACCAAGAATAAAGACGACGGGCAGTCGAGATTGAGCAGCAAGCACTTGGGGACGTATCTACTATTTAATCTCACAACAAATATCTGATCAAATTCTCTGGAGACAGCCGAGGCTACATTCTGGATCATACAACTCTTCTCTCCTCTATATTAGAATACCTCGCGAAGCTCCCCGGAGGTTACTGGCGCAGCCGGGAAACTGGAATGGAAAATACTCTATTAAACCTTTTATTAGTTCTATTGTAAGTAGTTGTGGAAAAAGAGTGAGAATGAAGTGCAGAAATGTCTAAAAATGTCAAAAGTCCTACTACAATACATAAACCGCCTTAACAACATACACACACACAAATATTTCAAATGCAAAAAAATATAAAATATTAAATGTAGTGCACCTGCGTGGCATCAATCGCTGATAAACCATTGCCGAAATATTAAAGGCCCGGTACTACATCACAAAACAAATATATATATAATTGCAAATAAATGGTTGCAATAAATAGTTTTGAGTCTATTAAATGGACCGTTCCGAATATGAACTAAGACCAACGCTGAAAATTAAGTTTTGCCAAAATAAAACGAATCAAAATTTCGGGATCGATTGTGTTGTTTATTGATTAACGTTCAGCTTAAGACTAAAAATCAAATGAAAGTGAAAATGAGGAGAAGCCTCTGTGCTTAAAGAATATGTTAGTGTTTTTGGGAGAGCATTGCTCTTAGATGCTTAAGTATTTTGAGAGAGCATTGCTCTTGGATTCTTAAGTGGAGGAGAAGCCTCAGAGAGAGCAGGCAGACTTTAAGATTTGTTTACAAGAATGGCTAAGTGCCGCTGTCAAAGAATTTGTTTATTAGAATGCATACTGCGCAGATGGCATACAGTATGGGGGTGTCAATATAATTAAACCAAAATGCAGAGTGGATATTTTTGTTATTTGATCCACATTAGCATGGTGGTCACTTATTGTTTACGTTATGATCTGGATGCGGCTTTTCAATATGTTTACTCTACGTTATGTGGTTTTGTATGTGAATATATCACTATATACAACAAAATATACACAACAAAACCATATATACAAACGTGTAAGAGCGACGTGTAATGTACTTGTGTGAAATCAATCGCTGATAATCACTGCCGAAGCTAAGTAAGGCCAAGTACTACATCATTACTTTCATGTGTACATATATATATGCAAACCACCAAAACAAATACATATACACATACAAACCTTCCAATACGAATAATATTATATGAACGGTGAAGCGTATGGTTTCTAAGGCTGGATACAAAGCCACAAAGTCACATATAAATTGCACATCTTAATAAGAAGAAAAGAAAAGAGAAAAAATAATAATAAACAAAAGAAATTTTTTTTTTGAAACAAGCACCCATACTCTCACTCTTTTAATACAAATAAAGTATTCAAATTATACATACATACACTAATACCACTATATTACAGAAATTAACGCACAAGAAAACACACACTGTCCAACAACAAACAAGTAATTAAGAGTCATTAAGTACATTGTAAACTGTATATTTTGTTTAAATGCCAAAGAAATTAACACAAACTATAAAACAAACAACTCGTTCCGTGTTAGGATCATACACAATTCCAAAAAGAGTTACACGATCAGTTTCTAAAACAAACACCCTCCCCGTAATTAGAGAAAGTACCCCCTTATCATCCCTTCAACCTATAAATATGGATTCGGGCAACGCCTCCGTGGGTAATTCCGCCACCTTAACACCTACTGTCAGTGGCTTTAGCAGTATTGCTACGGCACATAGTGCCATCGATATTTTAGCCTTCGTTAAAGAACTTCCGACTTTCGATGGTACTCCAGGCCAACTCGACAAATATATAACTAGCGTTGAGGAAATAATCATGCTCATTAGGGGTACCGACCAAACACCGTACGGACTTCTGACACTCAGGGCAATTAGGAATAAAATAGTTCGAAGAGCAGACGAAGCTCTAAACCTAGCCAACACCAAACTTATATGGGACGATATCAAAAGTAACCTACTACGTTTATACTCTAGCAAGAAAAGCGAAGCTACCCACTTAAGCGAGCTCCAATCTCTCCCGGATAACCTAACCCTAGGGAAATTGTTCTTCGGCTTATCAAGGATTAGGAACCAACTCATATCCACTACTTCCAATAGTGGACAGTCGGCCACAATCATCGAAGCCAAGAAAACACTATTTGACGAAGTCTGTTTAAATGCCTTCATTTCAAGAATTAGAGAACCACTTAAAACAGTCATCAGATTGAAAGACCCCAAGACTATCGAAACAGCTTACGAGCTATGTCAAAGAGAAAGGGCTTGTTACCAGAACAGAAACCCATACCCCCCAACACACAACAACACCGAACGACGAACTAACAATTACAATAATAATAACAACAACAATCACAGAGACAACAACGACCGCAACAACCGTAACTCATCTTACACCCAAAACCACTCAAACCATTATTCAAGCCCCAAGTCGCAATATCGTCAATCAAACAGCGGCAATAGAACTAGTAACCCGTTTAAAGACAATAAAACAACAAACTATGGGCTACACAACATAGAAGAAGAAAAACTCACCCAACACTGCCAACAGGTTACATAAATCCTACCACACGTGCAACAAACCTCCAACAAAAATTCCCTTTTGTCATTTCTTATCGATACAGGATCCAATAACTCCTTCATTGACCCAGGATCTGCAAACCAACTAGAGTGCACAATTCAACCAATATCCACTTCAATTACAACAGCATTAAATAGTTTCAAAATTGAGGAAAAGGCAATATTCCCACTGCCACCCGAGTTCAAAACCAAAGGTCAAATTACCCTACTTAAATTCAAATTTCACTCTTATTTCAATGGCCTCATAGGAATATTATCACACCTAGAAGCAAAAATAGACCTAGTAAATTTACGACTAGTAACTTCAAAGTCTACACTCCCAATATTCCTGTACACTAACCAGGCCTCAAACATCCCCGCCTGCAGTAAAGTCATCTTACCACTACCATTAAAGACTAATCATGGGGAATTCTATTGTTGTACTACATAACTAAATAATGAGTTATCTTTGTCAGAAGGACCATATAAATCAAACAATAATATTGCCAACGTCGAAATCTCTAACCAATCCGACTCAGATAAACTATTATACCTAGAATACCCCCTAGAAACCATCCCATACAATAAAAACGACCATATCGAGCTCTTTAATATATCAGCTACACCTCTTAATAATGATACCTCCAAGCCCCATTACAAATCCTAACAGAACACCTCATTCCAGAAGAAAAAACAGCTTTAACAACCCTATGTAAACAATTTCGCGACATATTCTACAACCCAGAAACACCATTAACTTTCACGAACAAAATCACACACTCCATCCCCACCATAGACAACACTCCTTTCCACACAAAATCCTTCAGATACCCTTTTGTCCATAGAACAGAAGTCAAAAAACAAATCGAATCCATGTTAGACCAACAAATTATTAGATCTAGCCACTCCCCTTGGAGCGCCCCGGTGTGGGTGGTCCCAAAAAAACTAGACGAACAGGGAACAGGAAATGGCGACTTTTAATAGACTACCGGAAACTCAACGACAAAACCATTTCGGACAGATATCCCATCCCAGCATAGGCAAAGCAAAATATTTCTCAACGCTCGACCTAACTAGCGGTTTTTATCAAATCGAGCTGAATCCAAAAGATATCACAAAAACAGTCTTTACAGTCGAAAGTCACTACGAATTCATACGGATGCCCTTCGGCTTAAAAAACGCACCGGCTACCTTTCAACGGGTTATGGACAGCGTTCTTGGCGATCTTAACGGCACCATTTGCTTAGTCTATCTTGACGATATAATAATTTTCTCGCCTTCCCTACAAAAACACCTATTGGACATAAAAATGGTATTCGAAAAACTTAGAGCGGCAAACTTTAAACTACAACCTCCAAAATCAGAATTCCTAAGGAAAGAGATAGAATTTCTAGGCCACATAGTCACACAAGACGGAATAAAACCAAACCCGAACAAAATAAATGCGATCGAAAAATTTCCTTGCCCCACCAACAGAAGAGCGAGAGAGAAATCTTTTCTCGGTTTACTGGGGTATTATAGGAAGTTTATAAGAGACTTTGCACGAATAACGAAGCCCACGACTAAACAGCTGAAAGGGAGAAGACAAATTACTACAGACAAAGACTTTGTAGACGCATTCATACAGTGCAGAACTCTTCTTTCCAATGACCCAATAGTCCTACACCCAGATTTCGAAAAACCATTCATTCTTACCACGGATGCTAGTAACTTCGCGTTAGGAGCCGTACTATCTCAAGGCTCCTTACAAAACGATAGACCTGTATGTTTTGCCAGCAGGACCCTCTCCGACACCGAAGTCAATTATTCAACCATAGAAAAAGAAATGTTGGCAATAATATGGGCAGTAAAATATTTCAGACCATATATTTATGGCGTAAAATTTACTATTGTTACAGATCACAAACCACTAATATGGCTTGGAGACTTCAACTCATGGAATACAATTTCGAAATAATTCACAAGAAAGGTTCACAAAATGTAATCGCAGACGCCTTAAGTAAAGCGGACCCAAATTTAAACCACAACGAAAAACTGACTGTTAAGCATTGCCCCACATCCGAAAAACGTATTACCGAATTTAACACGCAACTCATACTAGAAATAGATACAAATACGTCTTGCCAAACTACAACACCATTTAAACAAAAACTTAGGAAAAAATATTCACAGCTTTCCTTCGACTTCGATAATATTTCTAAAATCTTGAAAGGAACCCTAAAACCTAACAGGATTTACGCATTCTTGGCGGACGATAATAATTCCGCATTAATCGAAAAAGCATTCTTAACGTACTTTACACACACAAAAACACAAAAACAAAAAGAACAAAACAAATTCATTCAGGAATATCACAATAACAATCACAGAGGCATAGACGAAATATTCCTTCACCTCAAACGAGAAACCTACTTCCCCAATATGAAAAACAAAATCGCTGAATTAATTAGGAATTGCGAAACCTGTCTAAAGCTCAAATACGACAGACAACCACAAAATATCGTATTTGAAACCCCAGAAACCTCATCGAAACCCCTTGACATAATACACATATAGATCTATACTATTAACAATAATTTTAACCTGACAATCATAGACAAGTTCTCAAAATTCGCAGCTGTCTACCCCATCCCAAATAGAAATGGTATCAATTGCACCGAAGTAATCAAAAACTTTTTCAGTCAATTTGGACTACCCAAAAAACTAATACACGACAAAGGAGTAGAATTTTGTAACGACATATTCCGCAAGTTTTGCTCTCAGTATAATATACTTTTCCATGTCACATCCTTCCAACAATCTTCAAGTAATTCTCCAGTAGAAAGTTTACACTCCTCTTTGACAGAGATTTACAGAATAATACTAGACACACGGAAACACCGCAAATTACCTACAGACCGTGAAGAAATAATGTCAGAAACTGCAATAACATATAATAACGCAATCCACTCCACCACTAAACACACCCCTTTTGAACTTTTTAATGGTAGGACCCATTTATTTGAGAAAACAATAAAACCCAATAATGAGCATGACTATTTAAATAAACTAAATACGTTCCAAGACAAACTATACTCCGAAATAAAAGAAAAATTGTCCACAAACGCCCAACAAAGGACAGAAAAGCTAAACACAAGCAGAGTAGAACCAACAACAGTACAACCTAACAGCACAATTTTCAGAAAAGAAAACAGGATAAATAAATAACACCACGGTTTTCCTTACACATAACAGCAAAAGACAAAGGAAAAACTTTAGTAACCACAAGAAATCAAAAAATCCACAAATCAAAAATTAGGAAAATATCTAAACCTCCAAATGACCCAAGCCTTTCCACCTGCATTCCAGACCTTGCAATGGGGCATACCAATCTATCTTCATCCACAACTTCAATAGCACCAACCTCTTAGCAAAAGTGCCGCTGGGGAAAACTCTCGTGATAGGAAACTATAAAAAAATCAGCCACATAATCGATCTGTCCGAATACACCAACTGTATTGAAAAATTATACCACACCATCGATACCCTAAGACACGGTGAAACTCACCGAGTCTATATCAATACTAAATGCTAAACTTGCCCAAACTCAAAGTGAAATAGACGCACTAACACCCTTTTCACGCCACAAAAGAGGTCTTATTGACAAGTTAGGTAGTTTAGTCAAAGTCGTCACTGGCAACATGGACGCCAATGATGCAAAGAATATAGAAACAGAAATTAACCACTTAAAAAGCCAGTCCCCCACCATCTCAGATAACTTCGAAATACAGAACTCGTTCAATGATGAAGTTCAACTACCGTTCGAAAACTTAACAAGACACATTAACAATGAACAGAATTTTATTAAAAGCTTCTTCGAAAACACTCAAAATACAATCTACACAAAATTATATAACAACGAAGAAGAAATAAAGAAACTACAATATATAAATAGGCTTAACTATAATATAGATTTATTACTTAGCCACCTAAGCGACATTATAGAAAGTACACTGCTTGCCAAAATTAATGTAATTCCAAAACTCATTTTAGATAAGACAGAAATAACCAAAATCAAACAAATTTTTAAAACCCAAAACTACACAATAAAATCCGAGCAACACATTTATAACCTGTTAAAAATGAACACACTCAATTACCAAGACAAAATAATTTTCAGTATCAAAATACCTATTTTTTTAAATGTTAACTACGAAATGGCAAGATTAAATCCACTTCCAATAAATTCCACACAATTTGTAATAGCACCTAAGTACTTAATATATAATAACAAAAGTAATAGTATGAAGAGCACCCCGACTTCTTCCTACCACCAATGCGGAAACTAATAAAGAATGCCACTATCAACATACTCACCTTGGTAAGACTCCTCCTGGATACACTCACAACATCCAATAAGCTAAGTCGTCGCCGCAGGAAACTCTCGACACTCGACAACGGTGTACATTCTCTTCACCGTATCCCTAGTCACCGTAATACTCACCTGGACACTTCGTAGGGACACCCACTTCTTCCATACCGGGCCCGACCACATTCTTCCAATCGTCGCTCCACCAATTCCTCCGTTATGGCCGTCGCTCCAAACTATGGCGGTGGTGGGGGGTGGGTAGGAGTTACCGACCCATCGGTAATATACACCGCCCCTCCCTCTAAACCACCACGCCTACACAAGTAGGAGACATCGACAGCAGTGAGGGGTAAGAATTTGCAAATTTGGAGCTAGCAATTACATCCACGTATGGCGACTCTGCACTATGGCAAAGCATGCAACCAAGAGAATTTTGGGTGGTAGCAACTAGCGTCGAACGATTTCTGCCCACCTGAACGCCATGGCGCAATCCACTGCCTCCAAAATCCTACATCGCTGCTCTAGGAATGCAGCCATCGATTCCCACGACGTAATAAGGTCGGCAAAGACCGGATCCTCCAAGCGCTCCTCCCACTTAGCTTGGCTCGCCGCATCCAGCTTTTGCAGCAGCACTTGTACTATGATGCAGCCAGCGATTTGCTCAGTGGTGCCCAAACCCTTCAACGCACGAATGTGAGCGTTAAACTTGTCTGAAAATTCCCGAAGCGATGCCACTGAACCATTCCGTACTACCTTTAAACCCAGAGAAAAACGAGACGCCGATTATCAAACCTTTTTTGAAGCAATTCTAAAGCCGCTTCGTAACTGCTGTTTGAAATCTCCAATGATCGGATAGTTTCCAGCGCTGAATCCCTCAAACATGACCGCAGATGTTGGAGAGGTCCGGATGGCTGTCAATTATGCTCGTGAACACGGAGTAAAAATCCGCCAAGTTTGCGTAGCATCCGCCAAACGTTGGCAGCTGCACAGGCGGCAACGGCATCGGCCTCGGCCGCGTCTGCGTTTGAGCACCACTACACTGGTGGGGCACAACACCTTTCGCAAGCGTTGAGTGCGGCGCGAAATGCACATTGCGTTTGGCTATTTCCGAGCGCACACTAGCCTTGAATTCAACGATGAATTCATCGAAAAACTCGCTCATTTCACTGCCAATTTCGTCGAAATCCAATTCCTCCAGTTCTGTATGCAGAACATTGAAGGCACTTTGCAGCTCATCAATCTGCTCCAGCCTCACCGTAAGAGTGGGTTCGTCGTATCCGCTTAGCGTCTCATTAGACAGCGACTTTTGTAGCCTCTGCAACCTGTTGAACAGCGCATGGGCTTTGCGCTTTAAAAAGGTCACCCTGTTTTTTTCACCTTCAGCGGGCGTGGCAACAAATCGCCTATAATTCGGTTCAGCGGGAAGATGTGCACAAAATAAATGCCGAAAATGCAAGCGGACTCAATGCACGTAACTATATATGTAGCAATGTATATATGTATATATGCAATGCTAGCTCGCTTAAACACAGCCACTATCACCGAAATCACCACTCACTTGTCCAACCGATTGCGATTTAATGTATTTATATTTATTTATAAACGGGATAAGTGCATTAATTAATGCATGCAAATTAACACGATCACGTCGGGATCACCAATGTTTAGCTATTGAGCTTTTTCAATAGCTGTTGCGAATAATAAATCGCCGAAGAAAGTTTGTTTATTTTACGATACTTTTTATTTTGCGAATTTTTTAGCTAAGGCCGACAAATAGCTATATCGAATGCACAAGTTTAGTCTCTTCCGACAAACGAAGAAGTGGCAATTGGCGGGACAGACAGCCGAAATGCAGCGCCCAAGCTTAACGTAGGTAGATAACAAAAAGAACAAGGAACGAGCGCCGTACAGATAAATGCGTGCGAGAACAGCGGTTTGCACTATGGGCATCGCAACTGCTACCACTGACTACTTCGGCTTACAATATTAAAGAGTATGAGATTAGTCTACTTCACAGTTTTGGCGGCTGCATGACCCAACATCCTCCCCTGTTGGAAGCTTGGCTTCCAACAGAGTCCTCAAGGTGAAGCAGACACAGCTTGTTCACTGCCCGCATTATTACTCCAGACGCGGTCCTCACTTCTGCAACTCGAGCGACGCCGTCTCTGCCAGGAATCAACTGCATGACTCTCGCCAAAGGCCATCTCATTGGGGGTAGATTCTCGTCCTTAACAGGAACGACGTTGTCCACGGCTACGCCAGGCTTTGGGGTGCGCCACTTGGAGCGCGGCTGGAGCAACGTCAAGTACTCTTCCTTCCATCGTGACCAAAATATTTGCTGAAGAAAGGAGATGCGCTGTCAAGAGTCAAGCCGATTATAGTTGAGGCCCGTTATATCTGGCTCCTCAAACGACGAAGGCGGACCACCATTGAGAAAATACGCCGGAGTGAGGACGTCCAGACCGGCAGGGTTCTCTGAAATGGGAACTAAAGGTCTGGAGTAAATAACTGCCGAGATATGGCACACCAGCGTCCTCACCTCGTCGAAGGTCAGAACCGCCGTACCCACAGCGCGGTGAAAATGATGTTTGGCCGTTTTAACCGCTGCTTCCCAAAGTCCACCGAAATGGGGCGACCGTGGAGGGATGAACCGCCAGTCAATCGTCTCCGAAAGGCAAAAATTCTGAACGGAGCATTGATGCTCGCTGCTGAGAAATAACCTTCGAAGTTCCAGAAGTTCATTTTTGGCGCCGACAAAGTTGGTGGCGTTGTCTGACCGAATTTGCTTCGGCTTCCGCCGGGTGCATATGAACCTCTTGAGTCCGCACAGAAACGCAACTGTCGAGAGATCCTTGATCAGCTCCAGGTGCACTGCCTTGGTTGCAAAGCATATAAATACGCAGACGTAGCATTTAACCGCGACCTGTAAAAGAAGGGTCCACAGAAGTCTATACCAGCAACCTCAAAAGCGTGAGATCCTTCCAAGCGCTCTTTGGGAAGGTCCGCCATTATGTGCTCTATCAGCCGCGGCTTAATCCGAAAACATCTGATGCACCTGTTCACGGCCTTGGTAACCGTCTTCCTCCTCCCAATAGGCCAATATTGATATTGAATTGCACCCAGAAAAGCTCGAGGTCCGGCATGAAGATTGCTTTCATGGAAATGCGAAATAATTGCCAGAGTCACCGGATGGGACCTTGGAAGGATTTTCGGGTGGCGGCCATCACTTCCAATGACGAATTCCGGAGGCGACCGCCTACTCTAAGAAGTCCAAATTGACCCAGGAACGGCGAGAGCGAGGATATGGAACTAGACGAGGAAACTCTTTCTAGCGTTTTGAGGGACTGCAGGTCCTCCCATAACTGCGCGAGTTACCGACCAATCGGTACCATACACCACCCCTCCCTCTAAACCACCACGCCTACACAAGTAGGAGACATCGAACCGGGAAGCTTTACGATACAAAGTTGCAACATAAACATCAACGACGAGTCAGCCGCCGACATCCGCCCAAAAAGCTGACGCTCAGACAGGGCAACGCATACAATTCCATATACATACTTATAAACATACTCATACTTTCAGCTGTGTCAGATACTTTAATTCTAAGAACTTTAACATTGTAACACACACATACATATTCACTGTTAGCTTTTCTAAGACCAAGAATAAAGACGACGGGCAGTCGAGATTGAGCAGCAAGCACTTGGGGACGTATCTACTATTTAATCTCACAACAAATATCTGATCAAATTCTCTGGAGACAGCCGAGGCTACATTCTGGATCATACAACTCTTCTCTCCTCTATATTAGAATACCTCGCGAAGCTCCCCGGAGGTTACTGGCGCAGCCGGGAAACTGGAATGGAAAATACTCTATTAAACCTTTTATTAGTTCTATTGTAAGTAGTTGTGGAAAAAGAGTGAGAATGAAGTGCAGAAATGTCTAAAAATGTCAAAAGTCCTACTACAATACATAAACCGCCTTAACAACATACACACACACAAATATTTCAAATGCAAAAAAATATAAAATATTAAATGTAGTGCACCTGCGTGGCATCAATCGCTGATAAACCATTGCCGAAATATTAAAGGCCCGGTACTACATCACAAAACAAATATATATATAATTGCAAATAAATGGTTGCAATAAATAGTTTTGAGTCTATTAAATGGACCGTTCCGAATATGAACTAAGACCAACGCTGAAAATTAAGTTTTGCCAAAATAAAACGAATCAAAATTTCGGGATCGATTGTGTTGTTTATTGATTAACGTTCAGCTTAAGACTAAAAATCAAATGAAAGTGAAAATGAGGAGAAGCCTCTGTGCTTAAAGAATATGTTAGTGTTTTTGGGAGAGCATTGCTCTTAGATGCTTAAGTATTTTGAGAGAGCATTGCTCTTGGATTCTTAAGTGGAGGAGAAGCCTCAGAGAGAGCAGGCAGACTTTAAGATTTGTTTACAAGAATGGCTAAGTGCCGCTGTCAAAGAATTTGTTTATTAGAATGCATACTGCGCAGATGGCATACAGTATGGGGGTGTCAATATAATTAAACCAAAATGCAGAGTGGATATTTTTGTTATTTGATCCACATTAGCATGGTGGTCACTTATTGTTTACGTTATGATCTGGATGCGGCTTTTCAATATGTTTACTCTACGTTATGTGGTTTTGTATGTGAATATGTCACTTCCCTTCCCTTAAAGAGAAGCCTATACTTGGGCTGGGATTGATGGATATAGTAGGGGTAATGGAACGTCTTCCATTTCTATTTGTTGTGCTGTGTTTTGATTTTGATTTTTTCTTAATTTTAGTTTTGCATACAGCATCATGAATGGGTTAAATGATACGTATCTTAAATATAAGTACAATAAAATAAGTATAATGATGACAGTAATCATAAATATGTAAAGTGTAATATTGTTTTGTGAAATCATTTCATTAATGTCGTTGTGTTTAACAGTTTTTATTTTTGTTATGTTAAGTGGTGTGTATAATGGTGTCAAATCTATTTCTGGTTTAAAGAGATTTTCACTTAAAATTATGCTATTGATTTCTATTTTACATTGGGTTACTTTTATCATTTTGTTTCCTTTTATTTTTATATTATTAATTGAATTTTGACAGTTTTGTTTGAGACTTGTTTGGTTTAAATTCCAGGTTACAATTGTGTTTGGTTCTATGTATTTTATTATTTCATCTGTGTGGATTGACTCAAAATTACAAATTGGTTTTAAATGTTTAATAATGTTGGTGACACACTCATTGTTTATTTCCTTATTTTCGTTATTGTAAGCTTTATTTTCTCTTTCAAAATATGATTGTGTGTCTGTGTATTCTAGCTGATAGCCGTTCGAGTCTGGGTAAGGGATTATTTTTACTGTATTTATTAATGAAAAGTTAGTAGGTATGTGAGATACGATTAATAATTGGTTATCATTGTAATTAATCCAAGTGGATGTTTTAATGTTTAAAATATTTTGGCTGTTTACATTCTCAAGTTTATCGTAGTTTAGTAGTTTGGGATTAAATAGACCGAGTCTGGAAAGCTGCATTCCCATTTCCACATCTTCTATGTATTCTGTAAACTGCATGAGTTCATATAAAAGACTGTTAATGATGTTGCTGTCGTTTTCATAATTCTGTATCTTTTGCATTCCGTCATTTATTAATTGAATAGCGCCATTGAGTTCATGTAAATTTACCGAGTTATGGGCGTTTGTTTCAAGTTTCCTCTGTATATCCACTCGATCATTTTCGTCAAGTGTGCCAAATAGGTATTTAAAAACTGAACCTACAATGTTAATAAGTCCCCGTTTATTTCTATGTCGCAAGGCTATTCCAGCTAGTTCTCTTCTCATTTTGTTGTATAAAAATTTGACCTGGGGTGCATGGTAGTCGGTACGTAGTCTTTGCTCAAAATAATCAGCTATGGTGTCTATTTCAGTTAAATTGATTCTCAAGCAATGATGTTCAAAGGATGATGGTATCTGGACTGGTTTATCAGAAAAAAGGAGATATCCGTGGTTTGTGTCAATATTATTAATTTCAATTTGTTGTCCATGAACTGTTGTGATCAGCATCAGCAACAATGTTATCAAGTGCCAGGTGCCTGTGAAATTGAGAGCTGATTATTTTTCTTTCGTTTTTTGAATCGTGTTTTGTAGTAGTGAGTAATTCTATTTCTATTAGTAATTTTATAATGATCAGAGTCAGTCTGCTCCACATTTTTTGTTGGCTTAAAAGGATTTTCTAATTTGCCTTTCTGTAGTGGACCTTTTCTGTATCTTGTGTCGACTTCGTACTCCACTCTGTCATTATTTATTTTGTTTTCTTTGTTTTGTTGGGTATCTAATATTGGTTGTCCAGCGTAGAGAAATATGTGTGCAGGGGTCTGTCCAGTGGTGTCGTGTTTGGTTTTATGATTGTATATGTTAAGTACTGTTTCCATTTTGCTCAATTTGGTTTCTTCGTCATCGGATGTTTTGATTATGCGAATCTTTTCATTAATTGTTTTATGTAGTCTTTCTATGTCCGCCACACCAGTTTTTGTTGTGTTAAGCTGCAATTCGACTTCCTCACTCTCCAGCCATCTCTTGAGGGCTAAACTGGAAAATGCGCCGTCTCTGTCCGCCTTTAGTAACTTTGGCTTGCCAAGCTGGTTGAATATGCGCATAAGCGCGTTTTTGCATTCTATCCAGTCTTTTGTTTTTATTTCTTCTAATGTGGCAAATTTCGAATAAATGTCTATGCAACTAACGTAATGTTTGCCTTCGGATGAGTAAATGTCTATCATGAATTTTTCGCGGCAATGTTCTGGTTTGGGTGTGGTTTTCATTGGCATGTCTGTATTTCGGTGCTCTGTTTTTGCCAGATTGCAAATACTGCACTCATTTATTATATTCTGAATAAGTAGCTGGCTATTAGGGAAATAGTAAGTTTCTCCGAAAAGTTTAGTAGTTTTCTGTATGCCTGGGTGTAGAAGTTTTTCATGAGCAGTCAAGATCAATTCCTTAAATTCCGCATAAGTGGTTATGTTTTTTAACAAAATCGTGCTACGCAGGATTTTTGTATATTTGGTGTTCATGGCTAATTTATGTGCGGCCTGAATGACTTCGAAATCAGCGTCACTCTCAATATACAACGCACTTTTCTTACCACAAAAATGGTCTATCAAATATTGTTCGGCTTTTTCCCTGGTCATAATGTCGTAAAATATTTGGGTGATGTGTTTTTTGAAATATTTCGTAACTTTAATGTCTGGTGGTCCTTTTGAAAATATAACTTGTCTGTTAAATGTATTTAGAGGTCTTTCTGTAATAAAAATTAAATCACTATTGTCCTCTTCTGCACTATGTTGGGTTTGTTCGCTCAAATATGTCTCCTCAAGTTTTATTCTGGACAGAGCATCCGCCACGCAATTTTCTTTTCCTTTTATATATTTTATATCAAAATCGAATTCGGATAATTTTACTCTCCATCGGGTCAGTTTTGAATTTGGGTCTTTCATACGGTACAACCAGCTCAATGGTTGATGGTCACTGGATATTTCAAAGTGTCTTCCAAGTAGGTAGTGTCGAAAAGTCTTTGTCGCCCATACAATTGCTAAGAGTTCTTTTTCAATTGTGCTGTAATTTATTTCGTGTTCATTAAGTGTTCGGCTAATGTAGCTAAGTGGGTGTCCATCTTGTGACAGTACTGCCCCCAAAGCGACATCACTTGCGTCTGTGGTTAAAGTGAATTTCTTTGTAAAGTCGGGTACTTTAAGAATTGGGTCTTTTGATATTAGATATTTTAATTTTTTAAATGCAGAGTCATATTCTGGGTTGGTAGTGTCAATTTTCATGTTCTTTTTTTAAACACTTAGTCATGGGTTTGGCTATGTCTGCAAAGTTTGGAATAAATTTACGATAATATCCTGTCAGTCCAAGAAAAGCTTTTATTTCTTTTGGTTTAGTGGGAATTGGATATTTTTGAATGGCTTCAATTTTTTCAGGGTTTGGTTTTATTCCATCTGGTGTTAGAACATGTCCTAAAAATGTGGTTTCTTGCTTGAGAAACTCACATTTGTCAAGCTGTAATTTAAGGTTGGCTTTTGCTAATTTTTCGAAAACTAGTCCGAGCGATTGCAGGTGTTCATCAAGGGATGTCGAGAATACAATTATGTCGTCCAAATACACAAGACAGTGTTTGTTTAAGAGTGGTCTTAAAATATCATTCATGCACCGTTGAAAGGTGGCTGGCGCGTTTTTTAATCCGAATGGCATGCGCAAATATTCATAATGACCGTGCTTGGTAGAAAAGGCTGTCTTTGAAACTGATTCTGGATCCATTTCGATCTGGTGGAAACCCTTTGCCAAGTCTATAGTTGTGAAGTAATTACATCTGCCCAATTTTCCCAAGATTTCGTCCATGTTTGGGATTGGGTGTCTGTCTCCTACTGTTATTTCATTTAATTTTCGGTAGTCTATTACAATTCTAAATTTCTGTTTGCCTGATGCATCTTGTTTCTTTGGAACCACCCAGATGGGGCTATTGTAAGGTGAATTACTGGTACGTATAATACCTTGATTTAGCATATCTTGTATTTGGCTTTCGACCTCCTGTTCATAAGCCTGTGGGTAACTGTATTTAGAGTTAAGTGGTAGATTGTGCTTTGTATTGATAGTATGTTTGGTTTGATTAGTAAATGTCAACTTATCACCTTCATGGTACTGTATGTCATGGTATTGCTGCAGGAGTGCGCACAATCTTTGTTTTTCTTCGTTATTTAAATGTTCCAATCTGTATAGGTCTGATTCTAAAATGGGTGAAATTTTATTTGGCTGTCTGAGCATGGTGTCAGGTATCATATTTACATTTTGAAAATGACTCTGTTCATGTGTTGCTATTCCTTCTATTAATTTGTATTTGTTGTTGTAAAGAGTTACCTCTTGATCGCGGTAACTTATTGTTGCTTTTGCTTCTGCTAAAAGTTTTCTTCCTAATAAAAGATCGTAATTCTCAGAGAAAGGGTGCAATAAAAATTCATTTGTTGTTGGGAACAAAATCTTTGAAGGTATGGTTATACTTTTGTTGACAATGAGCGGTCCATTGCTGGTATGAATAAGAGTATTAGTATTCTGGATTGGTAAGTCAAATATATTTTTAGATGTCATGTTAACTGTTGATCCGGTATCAATAAGGCATTTCAAATTATTTTCTTTGTATTTAATTGTTATATATTGGGGTTTTCCAAGGCTTGTGGCTGAAAATTTTCGGCCTGTTCAACATTGGGTTCTTGGTTGTCATTGTTTGTCTCGTCTGTATTAATCTGCTGTAACTGTTGTGTTCTTTGTAAATTTTGGTTGTTTTCGTCAATTTGATATTGATTTTCTGGATAATAGTCTGATAATAGTCACACTGCTGATAAAAAGCGTCCTCTTGATATAATGTTTCGCCAACACTCATCCCAGTCTGTCCACTATTAGCTGGTCTTAATCGTTTTATTGGTCGATTGGGTACATAGGAACTTGAATTTTGTGTTGATTGTTGATTTTGATATTGGGGTTGTTGTCCGAACCTATTCTGATCGAATGCATTGTTTCGATTGGTGTTAAAAATTGGTCGAGGTGTAAAGTTTGTACGTTGATTTGGTTGAAAAGCATTGTTTTGTTGGCTTGGTTGAAAAACATTGTTTGGATTAGGGTGGTAGGGTATTGGATGACGATAAAGTGGGTTATTAGTTGGTGGTGTTTGATAAATTTGTGGAGTTTGATATGGTATTGGTGAATTATAATGTAGGAAAGGTGTTGGATATTTTCTGATATTGTTAGACTGATTAGTATTTTGATTAAAGGACTTTTAAGGCTTATCAGAGAAATTTTGTTTTTGGACATGTGTACTTGTATGATTTATTTGTTCGTACATGCCCTTCTCTTGTATAAGGTTTATAAGTGATCGCAAATCTGGTATGTTGTGGTTATTTATTCTTAAATAAATGTGTGTAGGTAATTTTTCAATTAGTGATTCTATACTGGATTTTATTAATTTCAAATAAAAAGTCTTTTCTTCAAGATCTTGCTTTAATTCAAGCTTACTAGTAAGTGTTTGTCTGCGGCTTTCTGCTTCTTCCAGGAATGCTCGTACATTGCCTCGAAATGGGGTCTTTCGAAACTCTTCTAAAAGAACGTGGTTAGGGGTCTGGGGTTTATAGTTGAGTACCAATTGTCTTCTAAGCTGCTGCCAGGTGTACATGTCATGGCTCCAATGCAGCGCATAACTTCTCCGCTGATGCTGCGTTCAATATGCCCAAATATGATCTGCTGTTGGCGTTCATCTCCGGTAGCATAAAGAGCCAGTATGTAATCAATTCGAATCACAAAGGTGTATAGTGAGCCTGGATCACCGTTGAATTTCTCCACATTGCCAATCTGGTAGGCAACCTGGGTCATGTTGCTGTCTGATAGTGGTGGCACAATTGCTGGTTCTTGGGCCATTTTTGATTTTTGGATTATTTATTTATTTTTATAATATAATTTTTTTTTTTTTTTTTTTATTATTGTTTAATTTAAAATGTTGTCTTTTTATTTATTATACTTATTTTTAATTTTTATCAAATAGAATTTTTACTTATTTATTTATTATTCTTATTTTTAATACGTTTTAATTTTCGCTTATTAATTTATTATTCTTATTTTAAAATTTTTTTTTTTTAAGATAGGTTTTGATTTTCACAAGGGTTGCACTATAGCTTTTTCGTGGGTCTTTGAGGTAACCAATTGGATTTACAGCCTCTCACAAATTCAATAGCGTCTTCCTTATAATAAATTCAGGTTTGTTTAGGCAAATTGTGATTTTTCGGTTTCACTTTATTGTCGAGGTTTAATTAAAAACTTAAAGCGATATTAACCGTCACGTGGGTGCCCGTTAGCGTGGTACTTTTGTCAGTGAACAAAAAGAACACAGGAATTGGCAAATCTGGTTACCGCGTCAAGGAACTTTAACACTGATCCTACCGACTGCGCCAATTGCAAATAAATGGTTGCAATAAATAGTTTTGAGTCTATTAAATGGACCGTTCCGAATATGAACTAAGACCAACGCTGAAAATTAAGTTTTGCCAAAATAAAACGAATCAAAATTTCGGGATCGATTGTGTTGTTTATTGATTAACGTTCAGCTTAAGACTAAAAATCAAATGAAAGTGAAAATGAGGAGAAGCCTCTGTGCTTAAAGAATATGTTAGTGTTTTTGGGAGAGCATTGCTCTTAGATGCTTAAGTATTTTGAGAGAGCATTGCTCTTGGATTCTTAAGTGGAGGAGAAGCCTCAGAGAGAGCAGGCAGACTTTAAGATTTGTTTACAAGAATGGCTAAGTGCCGCTGTCAAAGAATTTGTTTATTAGAATGCATACTGCGCAGATGGCATACAGTATGGGGGTGTCAATATAATTAAACCAAAATGCAGAGTGGATATTTTTGTTATTTGATCCACATTAGCATGGTGGTCACTTATTGTTTACGTTATGATCTGGATGCGGCTTTTCAATATGTTTACTCTACGTTATGTGGTTTTGTATGTGAATATATCACTATATACAACAAAAATATACACAACAAAACCATATATACAAACGTGTAAGAGCGACGTGTAATGTACTTGTGTGAAATCAATCGCTGATAATCACTGCCGAAGCTAAGTAAGGCCAAGTACTACATCATTACTTTCATGTGTACATATATATATGCAAACCACCAAAACAAATACATATACACATACAAACCTTCCAATACGAATAATATTATATGAACGGTGAAGCGTATGGTTTCTAAGGCTGGATACAAAGCCACAAAGTCACATATAAATTGCACATCTTAATAAGAAGAAAAGAAAAGAGAAAAAATAATAATAAACAAAAGAAATTTTTTTTTTGAAACAAGCACCCATACTCTCACTCTTTTAATACAAATAAAGTATTCAAATTATACATACATACACTAATACCACTATATTACAGAAATTAACGCACAAGAAAACACACACTGTCCAACAACAAACAAGTAATTAAGAGTCATTAAGTACATTGTGAACTGTATATTTTGTTTAAATGTCGAAGAAATTAACACAAACTATAAAACAAACAACTCGTTCCTTGTTAGGATCACACACAACTTCAAAAAGAGTTACACGATCAGTTTCTAAAACAAACACCCTCCCAGTAATTAGAGAAAGTACCCCCTTATCATCCCTTCAACCTATAAATATGGATTCGGGCAACGCCTCCGTGGGTAATTCCGCCACCTTAACACCTACTGTCAGTCGCTTTAGCAGTATTGCTACGGCACATAGTGCCATCGATATTTTAGCCTTCGTTAAAGAACTTCCGACTTTCGATGGTACTCCAGGCCAACTCGACAAATATATAACTAGCGTTGAGGAAATAATCATGCTCATTAGGGGTACCGACCAAACACCGTACGGACTTCTGTCACTCAGGGCAATTAGGAATAAAATAGTTGGAAGAGCAGACGAAGCTCTAAACCTAGCCAACACCAAACTTATATGGGACGATATCAAAAGTAACCTACTACGTTTGTACTCTAGCAAGAAAGGCGAAGCTACCCTCTTAAGCGAGCTCCAATCTCCAATAACCCTAGGGCAATTGTTCTTCGGCTTATCGAGGATTAGGAGCCAACTTATATCCACTACTTCCAATAGTGGACATCCGGCCACAATCATCGAAGCCAAGAAAACACTATTTGACGAAGTCTGTTTAAATGCCTTCATTTCAAGAATTAGAGAACCACTTAAAACAGTCATCAGATTGAAAGACCCCAAGACTATCGAAACAGCTTACGAGCTATGTCAAAGAGAAAAGGCTTGTTACCAGAACAGAAACCCATACCCCCCAACACACAACAACACCGAACGACGAACTAACAATTACAATAACAATAACAACAACAATCACAGAGACAACAACGACCGCAACAACCGTAACTCATCTTACACCCAAAACCACTCAAACCATTATTCAAGCCCCAAGTCGCAATATCGTCAATCAAACAGCGGCAATAGAACTAGTAACCCGTTTAAAGACAATAAAACAACAAACTATGGGCTACACAACATAGAAGAAGAAAAACTCACCCAACACTGCCAACAGGTTACATAAATCCTACCACACGTGCAACAAACCTCCAACAAAAATTCCCTTTTGTCATTTCTTATCGATACAGGATCCAATAACTCCTTCATTGACCCAGGATCTGCAAACCAACTAGAGTGCACAATTCAACCAATATCCACTTCAATTACAACAGCATTAAATAGTTTCAAAATTGAGGAAAAGGCAATATTCCCACTGCCACCCGAGTTCAAAACCAAAGGTCAAATTACCCTACTTAAATTCAAATTTCACTCTTATTTCAATGGCCTCATAAGAATGGACCTATTATCACACCTAGAAGCAAAAATAGACCTAGTAAATTTACGACTAGTAACTTCAAAGTCTACACTCCCAATATTCCTGTACACTAACCAGGCCTCAAACATCCCCGCCTGCAGTAAAGTCATCTTACCACTACCATTAAAGACTAATCATGGGGAATTCTATTGTTGTACTGCACAACTTTGTCAGAAGGACCATATAAATCAAACAATAATATTGCCAACGTCGAAATCTCTAACCAATCCGACTCAGATAAACTATTATACCTAGAATACCCCCTAGAAACCATCCCATACAATAAAAACGACCATATCGAGCTCTTTAATATATCAGCTACACCTCTTAATAATGATACCTCCAAGCCCCATTACAAATCCTAACAGAACACCTCATTCCAGAAGAAAAAACAGCTTTAACAACCCTATGTAAACAATTTCGCGACATATTCTACAACCCAGAAACACAATTAACTTTCACGAACAAAATCACACACTCCATCCCCACCATAGACAACACTCCTTTCCACACAAAATCCTTCAGATACCCTTTTGTCCATAGAACAGAAGTCAAAAAACAAATCGAATCCATGTTAGACCAACAAATTATTAGATCTAGCCACTCCCCTTGGAGCGCCCCGGTGTGGGTGGTCCCAAAAAAACTAGACGAACAGGGAACAGGAAATGGCGACTTTTAATAGACTACCGGAAACTCAACGACAAAACCATTTCGGACAGATATCCCATCCCAGCATAGGCAAAGCAAAATATTTCTCAACGCTCGACCTAACTAGCGGTTTTCATCAAATCGAGCTGAATCCAAAACATATCACCAAAACAGCCTTTACAGTCGAAGTCACTACGAATTCATACGGATACCCTTCGGCTTAAAAAACGCACCGGCTACCTTTCATCGGGTTATGGACAACGTTCTTGGCGATCTTAACGGCACCATTTGCTTAGTCTATCTTGACGATATTATAATTTTCTCGCCTTCCCTACAAAAACACCTATTTAACATAAAAATGGTATTCGAAAAACTTAGAGCGGCAAACTTTAAACTACAACCTCCAAAATCAGAATTCCTAAGGAAAGAGATAGAATTTCTAGGCCACATAGTCACACAAGACGGAATAAAACCAAACCCGAACAAAATAAGTGCGATCAAGAAATTTTCTTGCCCCACCAACAGAAGAGCCATCAAATCTTTTCTCGGTTTACTGAGGTATTATTGGAAGTTTATAAGAGACTTTGCACGAATAACGAAGCCCATGACTAAACAGCTGAAAGGGAGAAGACAAGTTACTAAAGACAAAGACTTTGTAGACGCATTCAAACAGTGCAAAACTCTTCTTTCCAATGACCCAATACTCATACACCCAGATTTCGAAAAACCATTCATTCTTACCACGGATGCTAGTAACTTCGCGTTAGGAGCCGTACTATCTCAAGGCTCCTTACAAAACGATAGACCTGTATGTTTTGCCAGCAGGACCCTCTCCGACACCGAAGTCAACTATTTAACCATAGAAAAAGGAATGTTGGCAATAATATGGGCAGTAAAGTATTTCAGACCATATATTTATGGCGTAAAATTTACTATTGTTACAGATCACAAACCACTAATATGGCTTATGAATTTCAAAGAACCCAACTCGAAAATAATTCGTTGGAGACTCCAACTCATGGAATACAATTTCGAAATAATTCACAAGAAAGGTTCACAAAATGTAATCGCAGACGCCTTAAGTAGAGCGGACCCAAATTTAAACCACAACGAAACACTGACTGTTAAGCCTTGCCCCACATCCGAAAAACCTATTACCGAATTTAACACGCAACTCATACTAGAAATAGATACAAATACGTCTTGCCAAACTACAACACCATTTAAACAAAAACTTAGGAAAAAAGTATTCACAGCCTTCCTTCGACTTCGATAATATTGCTAAAATCTTGAAAGGAACCCTAAAACCTAACAGGATTTGCGCATTCTTGGCGGACGATAATAATTCCGCATCAATCGAAAAAGCATTCTTAACGTACTTTGCACACAAAAAACATTTTAAAATTATCAGATGTAAATCACTTCTCCACGAAATCGTAGGAAACCCCGAACAAAACAAATTCATTCAGGAATATCACCCTAATAACAATAACAATATACTAATAAAATATAAGATGTGGGACAATAACTTATATGGCAATAACTTACATAAACACACACACAACAATTAGATACGCAAAACCACACCCAAATTTACACACATATATTTAAGACTTAAACACTCATAAACATAAACATACAAACAACACTGTATTAAAGATAAAGATTTCTCTAAAGGAAGTAAATGTCTAAGATTGCAAAAGTTAAAAGGCTCATTCCTGCAACTAGAAGTAGGACTCGTTTGAGTGCACGCTTATCAGCCGTTAGGGAAGATCAGGTTGCCTTACAATCTATTGTTAGACCTCCCTCTAGTGACCCACCAAGCACAATGAATACTTCACCGGGGACAAGTCAGTTTTCTCCACCACTCTATCTGATTTCCCCTCAAGACATTTAACAATCCCTAAAAATTCCGGATGGTATTCGCTACCTTATCCTTTATGAAGGGAATCCAGCTTCCCTAAATGATTTTATAAACAATGAATTGCTTGTACACATTTATACACGGCATTAAAGGTCCACTTGGGGCTACTGTCAGAACTTTTAAACCTAAAAGTCTACAGGAAGCCTTCGATGTGGCTATTAAGGCAAGGGATATCTTTATGAGAGAAAATTAGTCTAAATAAACACCGAGTTCAAGACCAAGTAGTTCCAATTACAATGGGAGAGAATTTCGTAGATACGAAAGACGTCGAGACGAAAGATTTAATAAGAAACCAGACTTTGATGGAAACTTCAGATCTAGGGATCAAACATTAAATCACTCAAGATTCAGAGACAACGACAGAAGTTATACCAAAATGAAGGCTATAATGCCACAAGAAGAGGACAGGAAACACTATGACAAAAACAATCAATACCCACGGAATTACGGAAGCTCGGGACCAAAAAGACAAACCCCCCTTAACCACATAGAAACCGGAAATGAACAAGAACTACGCAATATTGATGACGGAATATATTTAGAAAAGTTTAAAGTTGGAGGTTCCTTACTTTATATATTAATTAACTTCGGTCAAAATAGACCACTAAATTTTTTTGTAGACACGGGTGCCACTTCTTCATTCATTAATCCAGAACTTATTGAGGAACATAAACAACAAACGCTAGAAACACCTATTTTAATTACCACAGCCCTAGGCTCTTAGGAAGTAAACAAAATGGCTAGAGTCAAATTATTCGATAAATACAACTGTAACAATACCTTTCCATTATTACTCTTCAAATTCCACAACTATTTTGACGGTCTTATAGGGATGAACACATTAAATAAAATTTTAGGAGTGATAAACATACCAAGAAAAACGCTAACTACACCCAATTTTACTATGACATTATTTCAAAAAGTAAAATAAAAAGAAGAATTATTCAATATAGAAGAAGCATCCAAGAAATTGGTAATGCTACCCGTTACAATTCAAGAAGGTACATTTTTATGCGAAGACCAAAAGAATTCAGAAAACATGTTATATTACCGGTGGTCTATACACGGCCCTCAACTATAACACGGAAGCATTTTTAATAATAAACGGCATTAAAGATCATGACACGGTATGCTCGGACAAGGAAAAAGAAGGAAACAGTAAGCTAAGACTAAAACACTAAAACAGAGAAGAAAGAAATGTATTCAAGAGGTCATGCAAACAATTCCCAAATATCTTTTACAAGGAAGGAGACAAATTACCCTTTACCAATATAGTTAAGCATAATATTACTACCACTGACGAAGTCCCAGTACACAAGAGACCCTTCAGATACAGTCCTTCAGAAAAGACAGAAATAACCGACCAAATTAACAAACTCCTAGAGCAAGACATAATTAAGCACAGTCATTCAACTTGGAGTGCTCTGGTTTTTCTGGTCCTCAAGAAATTGGACGCTTCAAATAAGAGAAAGTGGAGACTAGTTGTAGATTTCAGACAACTAAATGAAAAGACAATCAAACACAGATACCCAATGCCACACATCAACGAAATCCTAGACAAACTAGGCAGAGCTCAGTGTTTTTCGGCCCTAGATCTGGCCAGTGGTTACCACCAAATTGAAGTAGACCCTAAAGATAGATCTAAGACAGCGTTCTCCGCATTAGACGGGCACTTCGAATTTAACCGAATGTTATTTGGCTTATCTAACGCACCTGCAACTTTTCAAAGGGTGATGGATAATGTCTTGGCCGATTTCAACGGCTTTTGCTTAATTTATCTAGACGATATAATAGTATTCTCAACTTCCTTAGGGAAACACATCGACCACCTAAATGCTATTTTCAAGAAGCTCACGCAGGCAAATCTAAAACTTCAACCCGATAAGTCGGAATTTCTAAAAAAAGAAATAGAATACCTTGGTCATATAGTAACCGAGAAGGGCGTCAAGCCAAACCCAAAGAAAATTGAAACTATAAAAGCCTTCCCTGTACCCAAGACTAGAAAAGAAATTAAATCATTCTTGGGATTGTTAGGCTATTATAGAAGATTTATCAGAGATTTCGCCAGGGTCACTAAACCTTTAACCCAACAATTAAAAGGGAATTCAGACGTGACCATTGACGAGCAGTGTATCAAAACGTTTGATTTTTGCAAGACACTCTTTTGTAATGACCCCATACTGCAGTACCCCGTATTCACTAAGCCGTTCATCTTAACTACCGATGCTAGTAACGTAGCAATAGTGGCAGTACTATCTCAAGGAGCTATAGGAAGCGACAGACCAATAGCTTATGCTAGTAGAACATTATCAGAGTCCGAAACGCATTATGCCACTATCAAAAAATAACTACTGGCAATAGTGTGGTCAGTAAAATATTTTAGACCATACTTATTCGGAAATAGATTTCTACTGGTCACTGACCACAAGCCTTTAGTTTGGTTAAAAACCTTAAAGAACCTAATTCTATGCTAGTGAGATGGAAACTCCAACTCCTAGAATATGACTGTGAAGTTATATATAAGAAAGGTTCTCAAAACGTGGTGGCAGATGCATTAAGTAGAATTGTCTTGGAGCTCAACACTAACGAAAGTAGACAGATTACTGCCAATACAGAAATTTTAAATTCTAACAGACCTATAAATGAATTTGCTATCCAAATTATATTAAAGGATGCAGAGTGTGCAAACGACTCGGTGGAAGCACCTTTTAAAAATAAAATCAGAAGAATTATTTTTATGCCCTTGTTTAATGACAAGACAATGATAGACATATTAAAGGCAGTGTTAAGATCAAACAAGACACATGCAATCTACACCACTGATACAATTTTCGAATCAGTGCAAAAAATGTATGCAACATTTTTCGCTCCAAATAATTTTTAAAAAATTATAAGATGCACAAACTTTCTAAAAGAACTCAGAACTCAGGAAGAACAGATAGAGTACTCATTCGACTATCATATCAAGAACAATCATAGAGGTATAGACGAAACTTTTAGTCACATTAGGCGACAGATTTTTTGCAGGAATTCTTTTTAAAGAACTCTGCAATCAATACGGGATAAATTTACATATAACATCTTTCCAACAATCAAGTAGCAACGCCCCAGTAGAGAGATTACACTCATCCCTAACTGAAATTTATAGGATAATTTTCGAAAAGAAAAAGACATTAAGACTCAACTAAGACCATGGACCTAATATTAGCAGAAACATTTGTAACTTACAACAACGCCATACACTCGACTACCAAGTTTACCCCATACGAAGTCTTTACAGGACGAACACACATATTCGAACAATCCTACAAGGCACTTAGCCAACAAGATTACCTGAGGGTAATGACCCTCTCGGGTCATTTGCATGCAGCTAAGCTTATTTAAAATAAGCGAGAGATTTTTATAAACGTCTTGGTGGAAGTCTTCCACCGACTGTTGGCGACCTTGGACCAAAATTGACATTTGGTATTCTAGTGTAGTTATGTCTCGTTTGTCTGCCTAATGCAGATTTGGAGTACCCACAAATGGGGTATAAGTTTCCATGATTCTATCAACGATCTTTTTCCAAGAGCCAAATTCTGCTGGGTCCCCAGAGAATTCCCTGATCGACTTTATGATATCAGGTTCCCTGTCAAAGTCCCCTAAATTGTTTCTGTATTCAGGCTCGACGACCTGATCACTCACGTCAGTAAAGTCTAGTGTGTCATTGTTCATTTGTTTTATCAGTCCATGTAAAATTTGGGCTACCGTTTGGCCAATTAACCCTGTCAACTGTTCAACATTCATATCTACGCGTTGCCGTTCAGGCAGGTCGGGTCTTTCTACGGGTACCGGTCCCTCATTTGAACTGTGAACCGATGGTCTGATTAGATTATTGGGGTTTGCCATGTTGGCTTTTAGCTCGGACAACACTTACACAAAACGAACTTAAACAAAACAAAAAGGCACGAGTGTTATGATCTTGGCAATTTAAATCATTCGAACTGTTCGAGTTTGAATTATATTTTTCACAACCGTAAGTAAATTAAAAGGGAAACTTAAAAATTAAATGTACTGTCGAAACTGATCTGGGGTCGATGAAATGTTAAAGTACAAGTGTATTAAATTTTTAAATCTTAAAATAAATTTTATATATAAAAAAAAATTCTTTCTTGTCTTACAATAAAATTGCTGTGGTCACTCCTCCTGGCTGGGTGAAGGTGATACTGGGGATCCAAGTCAGCACTTCAAAGAAGGTCTTCTGCGGGCTGGGCTGACAAAAGATGTGATCCACCGATCGGCAATATTCTGCCGTTGAATATTTTCCTCTTCCGGAAAACAAAAGTTTTTTTATAAATGCCTACCGCGAATTTTTTATTACCTCACGGGAGTTTCTTCGGCACTAATTTAACTAACGAATTTTTTTTGCAAAATTTTTATTTTGCTCCGCGACTTAGAATTTTGTCTGTTGCTGGTCCCTGTTCGGGCGCCAGTAAATAATTACAGTTTATTGATTTTTATTTTGTAGCTAAGATACAAAATATTTCCCTAAGTCCCTAGCAATCAAGTGTGGGCGTCGTCAGCGTCGCAGCAGGCGTCGGCAGCGATTCAGTGGTCGTCAGAGGCCACGCGGCGGAGAAGTGCAGATGATCGCACTTTTAGCAACGACCAGCTACAGCGGAAAGAATGCAGACCTTTGGTCAGCATTTTGGGCACTTGTGTTTACCCAGAAATGGTGTTGAAATATAAGATGTGGGACAATAACTTATAGGGCAATAACTCCTCCCCTCTCGACGCTTGTCTTCAAGCGGTCATCAAAAAAACGGGATGTTGTTGAAACGCATTGTTGGTGGGGTGATCTGTGGTGGTTTGGGCACCACGTCAATGGTTTGAATGCCAGGTGCGTCGATTTGAAGAACCGCCTTTTTTTATCTCTGGCATTGAAGTCGTTAAGTAATATCAGCCCGTCGTCTATTTCTTCTATTGCAGGGATGTGTTCTGCATTGGCCAACTTACACTGTTTAGCTATTGAGCTTTTTCAATAGCTGTTGCGAATAATAAATAGCCGAAGAAAGTTTGATTTTTTTACGATGCTGTTTATTTTGCGAATTGTTTACAGCAGCTAGGGCCGACAAAGAGCTATATCGAATGCACAAGCTTAGTCTCTTCCGACAAACGAAGAAGTGGCAATTGGCGGGACAGACAGCCGAAATGCAGCGCCCAAGCTTAACGTAGGTAGATAACAAAAAGAACAAGGAACGAGCGCCGTACAGATAAATGCGTGCGAGAGCAGCGGTTTGCACTATGGGCATCGCAACTGCTACCACTGACTACTTCGGCTTACAATATTAAAGAGTATGAGATTAGTCTACTGCACAGTTTTGGTGGCATGCATGACCCTGCATGACCCAACACACACCTTGATTGCTTTCCATTTAAAAGTTCGGGTAGACAAAGGTCTTTACTTAAATTACTAATGAATTTATCTTTACATATTTTTAAACTATTGGAACTTTTGCAGAAGGCATTAATTCCGTACATTTCGTCTTTAAATTTAAAAATTTCTTTAGCTGGTAAATTAATGATATTATTGTTTTTTTTTACTGGTCTTATTTAATAATTTAGGAAATTAGTTGGATTGGGATTTTGATAACATACAAAATTGTAGTTCCGTTATGGAAAACGGAAACGTGTGAGAGTTTTAACATTTCTTCGACCGTTAAGGCAGAAGTCGGCATATTATTGATTTTGAGTAGGCTGTCGATCTCTTTCAACTCGAACTCGTTTAGCAGGAATGTGTTCATAACACCCAGCCTTGCCCATTGAATGGCAAATTTAATGTTGACTATCTCTTCTTTTACGAGCCTAATCTGGTTCTGTAGCCTTATGGCGAACTCATCCTTTAAGGTAGAATCTTTTCTGATTGAGTTTTGTATTTTCGTGGTCACGTCAGTTAGTAGGTTCATTCTATTTTCTAGCTTGATTATTACCTGTCTATTGTTGTTATCCGTCAAGTCGTTTATGTCGTCGGTCAGAGCTATAAGGTCATCGTGATCCGGGCTACCGGCAGCATATTTCCAGGCCGTCCCTATAAGATTTATCGATCTAGTTTTCCTTGTCTTTGCCAGGATCACAGTGTCGAGCAGGTTCTTCGTCTGTGTCAGTTCGTAGTTCAGTAAGTGATATGACTTGTCGTCATTAAAGTCCTGATCGATGTAGTCTGTTAGTTTTTCCATGGTCAGTTGTACGTGCACCAAGTCAATGATATGGGCAATTCTCGTTGTTCCTATCTGTATCTGTCCTATCCCGTTGTAAATCGTCACAGTCTGTGCGTCGGTGTAGTTAGTTATTTCAATGAGTCCGTTTGTCAATGCGACCACAGTAAGTATCCTGAATTTAATAACGATCTGATGTTACTTTTGTGCACTATTTTTCCTGACTCTGTTAGTATTGTAGCATTCCTATCCTGCTTAACTATTTCTTTCCTAAATCTGTTTGATAGCTTAGATCGTAATCTTGTATTAACCCTGCCGAAAATTTCTTGGCCCTTGATGTAGGTCTTTATGGGCTTTCTTGTCCGGTTGTAATTTTTAATGTCAGTTTCCTGTTACTTTCTAAGACGGTCTACATTGTCCAGTCTAGCTTGTTTGTACTGTTCCGGTGACGCGGTAGTTACCCTACCGAAAAACACCTCTAGGGGCCGTTTCTTTGCGACCGAATGGACAGTGAAGTTGTATTCATAGATAGCTCTATCGAGAAGTTCTTCGAAGCTTCTATGTGTTCCATCTCCTTTCAAACATCTCATTATTTCAGAGAGTGTGGAGTGAAATCTTTCTATCTGTCCGTTTACCGAACTCTTGTACGGAGGTGCTTTATAGACCTCAATGCCCAGCTGGTCTGTCAACATGAATTTGATAGAGGCTGAGTTGAGGGACTTTTCGTTGTCCATTACTATTAGTCTGGGCACTCCATAATAGAATACGATATCTCTTAAGGGTTCTACAGCTTTCGATTTAATGACTCTTCCCAGAGCCAGCTTGGAGAATTTGTCGATTGCTGTGAGCACCAGATATCGTTCTGCCGAGTAGATGTCGACATGAATAATTTGTCCGGGGTATTCTGGCAAGGGAGTTTCTCTGATTTCCGGATGTGTGGGATGTCTGTCATATTTAGAGATCTTACACACCAAACACTGACTCACGATAGCTGAAAATTTTTTCCTCATTTTAAGAAAATACACTCTTTCAGAGAGCTGACCTTTATTTTCCAAAGCGTTTCTGTGTGCTCTGATGTGTGTCCTAAGTATTTCTTCCTCCTGTTCGGCTTCGGTAACAAGGTCTTTGACCTCAGTCTGAGTGAATCTAATCTTGAAACCCTTAAAGTGGATGGGGTAGAGGATTTGTATTTTCCCCATTACATCCTTGGATGTGAAAATTCCGTTTATCACGGATGGGTTAAGATATTTCTTCAAATCTGACAAGAGGCTATTAAGTGTAAACAATTTACGGTCCACTAAATGCCTATGGAATGTCGGGAATGGAATGCTAACTGAGTAATTCTTCGACTCGGATTTCCTGAAGAAAATTTGATTTTTAAATGCATTTATTGGGGCTTCAACGCTAAGTATCAACCCATGGCTCGAACTGTCAGAGCTGTGCATTGTTGAGGTTACCGAGTTTATTTGCGCGGCTGTCGGTCCTCTGGACAGAGCGTCGGCCACAGCGTTTTCTGTGCCTGGTTTATAGAGAATTTCATAGTCGTATTCCTCGAGGTATGACTTCCATCTTTTGATTCTCGCATTTCCATTCCAGTAAAGATTTTCACCTTTGCTTTACCGTAAAGGTAAATTTTGAGCTTTTTTAGAGCCCAGATAATGGCTAGCATTTCTTTCTCATTTGTGGCGTAGTTTTCCTCTGCCTTCGAGAGTGTTCTCGATAAGAATGAAATGGGTCTGTTTTCTTGAGACAGAACAGCACCCACTGCGAAATTCTTTTTTAAAATCTGGGTAGTGGAGTATCACGTCTGGGGAAATCAAACTGCTCTTCAATTTCTTGAAGGCATCCGTTGCTTCGTTATTAAAGGAGACGGATTTTTTTTGACGATAATGCCTTGGAAATTCGTCCATCCTCCCCTCTTAAAAGCGAGCTAAGTGGTTTTGCCAACTTAGCGTAGTTGGGAATAAATCTCCTGTAATATCCGGATAATCCCAAGAATGATCTCAGTTCTTTGAGTGTTTTTGGAATTGGGAAGTCTGAAATTGCCTGTACTTTGATTGGATTGGTTTCTATGCCGTTGCCCGACACGACGAATCCCAGGAATTCTACCTTCCTCTTCATAAACTCGCATTTGTCCAACTGACATTTCATGTTGGCTTCTTGCAAGGTCTTAAAAATTATGTCCAGGTTTTTGTAATGGGTTTCATCATCTTTGCTAAAGATAATGATATCGTCGATATAGATGAAACATATTTTGCCAATATGCTCATGAAGGATATCGTCGAGTGCGCGTTGGAATATTGATGGTGCTCGTATTTTCCATGATTTATGGAGGAGGCGGTCTTTTCGATATCGGAGTCTTTTAGTGGGATCTGGTGAAACCCACTTTTAAGATGGAGCACCGAGAAAACTTTGTTGTCACCAAGTTGGGCTAAAACCTCGTTAATATCGGGGATAGGGTACCTATCTGCCACTGTTACCATATTGAGTTTTCGGTAATCAATCACGACTCTGTATTTTTTTTTACCAGAGGAGTCGAGTATTTTTGGCACAATCCACACTGATGAATTGTAGGGTGACCTTGATGGTCGAATTATTCCGTCGCGCAAAAGCTCCGCTATTTTTTTATTGACTTCATCTTTTAGGGACATGGGGTACTGATAAAACTTCGAATACACAGGTGTATCCGATCTTTTTCGAATTGCTGCCTTTACATTTGTTGTGAAGGTCAGTTTTTGGTTTGGTTATTAATTACCCGATTCAGCTTTTCTTTTTGTTTTTGTCCCAAGTGGTCTATTCTGGGGCTGATTGTATTAACAGCCTCGAACCTTCAATCCTCTTGCCATATCCTAGTGTCATGGTCAAATTTCCTAAATCTATCTGTGCTCCCATTTCTTTCAGGGTGTCTTTGCCGTCGTAATGTCGTTAATGTTAATAGGAAAAATTTTATTTCCCACTCAAAAAGGTCTGCTCTCTTGTAGTGTGTTATTTTTATATCGCCACCCGGAGTGGCAGCTATGAAAGGCTTGTTATTTGGTATTGCATTCGACACCAGTTTGGGCTGAATATAGTTTTTGTTGGAGCCCGTGTCGAACAACACTTTTAGAACCTTTCCACTCCTCACTCTACATTCGAAGTATGGCAGTGAGGAGTCTTCTAATCTAAAAAATGCAACACTTATTGTTGTTGCTCATCGTCATTTAAGTGGTCCGTCAGTTCGTTGCAATATTCGTCCATGGTGCCATTTATGTCGTTCTGGGTTTCATATTCTTGCATCGACCGATGATAGTCTGTCATGCTTGAAGTGGGTCCAGCTATTTTGACACTTGGCTGTCCCATGCCCATAGTTTGGATATTATAATTTGTTTGTCATTTGTTTATGTCTGTAATCTGTCCGCTCGGTCGTTTGCCGGCGTCAAAATGTGGTCGGTTCATATAATTGACATTTCTCGTCTGTATACTGCGGTCCACGTCCATTGGTTCTGGTCTTGCCGGTATGGGTTTTTCTTTACCCTGAAGCTCGACTGTTGCCATTTATTTGCCGCATGGTTTGATCTGTATGTTTGGTTTTCAAGTTTTAAACAATAATGCAAAGCTGAAGGGAGATCTGCTGGCTCCGTTATAGCCAAGTGGCGAGGCAAGTCTCCTCGAAGGCCTCTAATAAAAGTGTCCAGAGCTTTATCTCTGTACATTTTTGTAATGAAATGCTCGGATTCTCGGGTCATTTGCATGCAGCTAAGCTTATTTAAATTAAGCGAGAGATTTTTATAAACGTCTTGGTGGAAGTCTTCCACCGACTGTTGGCGACCTTGGACCAAAATTGACATTTGGTATTCTAGTGTAGTTATGTCTCGTTTGTCTGCGTAATGCAGATTTGGAGTACCCACAAATGGGGTATAAGTTTCCATGATTCTATCAACGATCTTTTTCCAAGAGCCAAATTCTGCTGGGTCCCCAGAGAATTCCCTGATCGACTTTACGATATCAGGTTCCCTGTCAAAGTCCCCTAAATTGTTTCTGTATTCAGGCTCGACGACCTGATCACTCACGTCAGTAAAGTCTAGTGTGTCATTGTTCATTTGTTTTATCAGTCCATGTAAAATTTGGGCTACCGTTTGGCAAATTAACCCTGTCAACTGTTCAACATTCATATCTACGCGTTGCCGTTCAGGCAGGTCGGGTCTTTCTACGGGTACCGGTCCCTCATTTGAACTGTGAACCGATGGTCTGATTAGATTATTGGGGTTTGCCATGTTGGCTTTTAGCTCGGACAACACTTACACAAAACGAACTTAAACAAAACAAAAAGGCACGAGTGTTATGATCTTGGCAATTTAAATCATTCGAACTGTTCGAGTTTGAATTATATTTTTCACAACCGTAAGTAAATTAAAAGGGAAACTTAAAAATTAAATGTACTGTCGAAACTGATCTGGGGTCGATGAAATGTTGAAGTACAAGTGTATTAAATTTTTAAATCTTAAAATAAATTTTATATATAAAAAAAAATTCTTTCTTGTCTTACAATAAAATTGCTGTGGTCACTCCTCCTGGCTGGGTGAAGGTGATACTGGGGATCCAAGTCAGCACTTCAAAGAAGGTCTTCTGCGGGCTGGGCTGACAAAAGATGTGATCCACCGATCGGCAATATTATGCCGTTGAATATTTTCCTCTTCCGGAAAACAAAAGTTTTTTTATAAATGCCGACCGCGAATTTTTTATTAACTCACTGGAGTTTCTTCGGCACTAATTTAACTAACGAATTTTTTTTGCAAAATTTTTATTTTGCTCCGCGACTTAGAATTTTGTCTGTCGCTGGGCGCCAGTAAATAATTACAGTTTATTGATTTTTATTTTGTAGCTAAGATACAAAATATTTCCCTAAGTCCCTAGCAATCAAGTGTGGGCGTCGTCAGCGTCGCAGCAGGCGTCGGCAGCGATTCAGTGGTCGTCAGAGGCCACGCGGCGGAGAAGTGCAGATGATCGCACTTTTAGCAACGACCAGCTACAGCGGAAAGAATGCAGACCTCTGGTCAGCATTTTGGGCACTTGTGTTTACCCAGAAATGGTGTTGAAATATAAGATGTGGGACAATAACTTATAGGGCAATAACTCCTCCCCTCTCGACGCTTGTCCTCAAGCGGTCATCAAAAAAACGGGATGTTGTTGAAACGCATTGTTGGTGGGGTGATCTGTGGTGGTTTGGGCACCGCGTCAATGGTTTGAATGCCAGGTGCGTCGATTTGAAGAACCGCCTTTTTTATCTCTGGCAGCACCGATTTGTCACGCAGATCAGGACAGCAATCATCATTAGTATTGTTGCTCCGAACACTCTGTTTATTGTTGAGTGCGTTCGAAGTTTGCGCACCGATTCAGATGAAGTTTCTCGAGTGCTTTTAGCGAGAGAATTCGAAGGCGTCCTACCTCGTATGGAGTCAGCTGTATCAGTGGTGGCGCAGGTTTTGTTGAAGCCACTTCATTGTTACTGAGCTCTCGGCCGTTGATTTTCAGGGTCTCGTTCAGGAACGTTATCAAATAAGAGCCGCTCAATCGTCTCTCGATGTCCCTTCAGTTCACCCTGCCATTGAAGTCGTTGAGTAATATCAGCCCGTCGTCTATTTCTTCTATTGCAGGGATGTGTTCTGCATTGGCGAACTCACACTGTTTAGCTATTGAGCTTTTTCAATAGCTGTTGCGAATAATAAATAGCCGAAGAAAGTTTGTTTTTTTACGATGCTGTTTATTTTGCGAATTGTTTACAGCAGCTAGGTCCGACAAAGAGCTATATCGAATGCACAAGCTTAGTCTCTTCCGACAAACGAAGAAGTGGCAATTGGCGGGACAGACAGCCGAAAATGCAGCGCCCAAGCTTAACGTAGGTAGTTAACAAAAAGAACAAGGAATGAGCGCCGTACAGATAAATGCGTGCCAGAACAGCGGTTTGCACTATGGGCATCGCAACTGCTGCCACTGACTACTTCGGCTTACAATATTAAAGAGTATGAGATTAGTCTACTTCACAGTTTTGGCGGCTGCATGACCCAACATCCTCCCCCGTTGGAAGCTTGGCTTCCAACAGAGTCCTCAAGGTGAAGCAGACACAGCTTATTCACTGCCCGCATTATTACTCCAGACGCGGTCCTCACTTCTGCAACTCGAGCGACGCCGTCTCTGCCAGGAATCAACTGCATGACTCTCGCCAAAGGCCATCTCATTGGGGGTAGATTCTCGTCCTTAACAGGAACGACGTTGTCCACGGCTACGCCAGGCTTTGGGGTGCGCCACTTGGAGCGCGGCTGGAGCAACGTCAAGTACTCTTCCTTCCATCGTGACCAAAATATTTGCTGAAGAAAGGAGATGCGGTGTCAAGAGTCAAGCCGATTATAGTTGAGGCCCGTTATATCTGGCTCCTCAAACGACGAAGGCGGACCACCATTGAGAAAATGCGCCGGAGTGAGGACGTCCAGACCGGCAGGGTTCTCTGAAATGGGAACTAAAGGTCTGGAGTAAATAACTGCCGAGATATGGCACACCAGCGTCCTCACCTCGTCGAAGGTCAGAACCGCCGTACTCACAGCGCGGTAAAAATTATGTTTGGCCGTTTTCACCGCTGCTTCCCAAAGTGCACTGAAATGGGGCGACCGTGGAGGTCGAAAGGCAAAAATTCTGAACGGAGCATTGATGCTCGCTGCTGAGAAATAACCTTCGAAGTTCCAGAAGTTCATTTTTGGCGCCGACAAAGTTGGTGGCGTTGTCTGACCGAATTTGCTTCGGCTTCCGCCGGGTGCATATGAACCTCTTGAGTCCGCACAGAAACGCAACTGTCGAGAGATCCTTGATCAGCTCCAGGTGCACTGCCTTGGTTGCAAAGCATATAAATACGCAGACGTAGCATTTAACCGCGACTTGTGAAAGAAGGGTCCACAGAAGTCTATACCAGCAACCTCAAAAGCGTGAGATCCTTCCAAGCGCTCTTTGGGAAGGTCCGCCATTATGTGCTCTATCAGCCGCGGCTTAATCCGAAAACATCTGATGCACCTGTTCACGGCCTTGGTAATCGTCTTCCTCCTCCCAATAGGCCAATATTGATATTGAATTGCACCCAGAAAAGCTCGAGGTCCGGCATGAAGATTGCTTTCATGGAAATGCGAAATAATTGCCAGAGTCACCGGATGGGACCTTGGAAGGATTTTCGGGTGGCGGCCATCACTTCCAATGACGAATTCCGGAGGCGACCGCCTACTCTAAGAAGTCCAAATTGACCCAGGAACGGCGAGAGCGAGGATATGGAACTAGACGAGGAAACTCTTTCTAGCGTTTTGAGGGACTGCAGGTCTTCCCATAACTGCGCGAGTTACCGACCCATCGGTACTATACACCACCCCTCCCTCTAAACCACCCCGCCTACACAAGTAGAGACATCGAACCGGGAAGCTTTAAAAACTTAGAGCGGCAAACTTTAAACTACAACCTCCAAAATCAGAATTCCTAAGGAAAGAGATAGAATTTCTAGGCCACATAGTCACACAAGACGGAATAAAACCAAACCCGAACAAAATAAGTGCGATCAAGAAATTTCCTTGCCCCGCCAACTCTAAGAAGTCCAAATTGACCCAGGAACGGCGAGAGCGAGGATATGGAACTAGACGAGGAAACTCTTTCTAGCGTTTTGAGGGACTGCAGGTCCTCCCATAACTGCGCGAGTTACCGACCAATCGGTACCATACACCACCCCTCCCTCTAAACCACCACGCCTACACAAGTAGGAGACATCGAACCGGGAAGCTTTACGATACAAAGTTGCAACATAAACATCAACGACGAGTCAGCCGCCGACATCCGCCCAAAAAGCTGACGCCACATTCTTTTCGCTCAGACAGGGCAACGCATACAATTCCATATACATACTTATAAACATACTCATACTTTCAGCTGTGTCAGATACTTTAATTCTAAGAACTTTAACATTGTAACACACACATACATATTCATTGTTAGCTTATCTAAGACCAAGAATAAAGACGACGGGCAGTCGAGATTGAGCAGAAAGCACTTGGGGACGTATCTACTATTTAATCTCACAACAAATATCTGATCAAATTCTCTGGAGACAGCCGAGGCTACATTCTGGATCATACAACTCCTCTCTCCTCTGTATTACAATACCTCGCAAAGCTCCCCGGAGGTAACTGGCGCAGCCGGGTAACTGGAATGGAAAATACTCTATTAAACCTTTTTTTAGTTCTATCGTAAGTAGTTGTGGAAAAAGAGTGAGAATGAAGTGCAGAAATGTCTAAAAGTGATTACAACAAAAGTCCTACTACAATACATAAACCGCCTTAACAACATACACACACACAAATATTTCAAATGCAAAAAAATATAAAATATAAAATGTAGTGCACCTGCGTGGCATCAATCGCTGATAAACCATTGCCGAAATATTAAAGGCCCGGTACTACATCACAAAACAAATATATATATACAACAAAACTATACACAACAAAACCATATATACAAACGTGTAAGAGTGACGTGTAATGTACTTGTGTGAAATCAATCGCTGATAATCACTGCCGAAGCTTAGTAGGGCCACATCATTACTAACATGTGTACATATATATATGCAATCCACCAAAACAAATACATATACACATACAAAGACGCCAAATACGAATAATATTATATGAACGGTGAAGCGTATGGTTTCTAAGGCTGGATACAAAACCACAAAGTCACATATAAATTGCACATCTTAATAAGAAGAAAAGGAAAGAGAAAAAATAATAATAAACAAAAGAAATTTTTTTTTTTGAAACAAGCACCCATACTCTCACTCTTTTAATACAAATAAAGTATTCAAATTATACATACATACACTAATACCACTATATTACAGAAATTAACGCACAAGAAAACACACACTGTCCAACAACAAACAAGTAATTAAGAGTCATTAAGTACATTGTGAACTGTATATTTTGTTTAAATGTCGAAGAAATTAACACAAACTATAAAACAAACAACTCGTTCCTTGTTAGGATCACACACAACTTCAAAAAGAGTTACACGATCAGTTTCTAAAACAAACACCCTCCCAGTAATTAGAGAAAGTACCCCCTTATCATCCCTTCAACCTATAAATATGGATTCGGGCAACGCCTCCGTGGGTAATTCCGCCACCTTAACACCTACTGTCAGTCGCTTTAGCAGTATTGCTACGGCACATAGTGCCATCGATATTTTAGCCTTCGTTAAAGAACTTCCGACTTTCGATGGTACTCCAGGCCAACTCGACAAATATATAACTAGCGTTGAGGAAATAATCATGCTCATTAGGGGTACCGACCAAACACCGTACGGACTTCTGTCACTCAGGGCAATTAGGAATAAAATAGTTGGAAGAGCAGACGAAGCTCTAAACCTAGCCAACACCAAACTTATATGGGACGATATCAAAAGTAACCTACTACGTTTGTACTCTAGCAAGAAAGGCGAAGCTACCCTCTTAAGCGAGCTCCAATCTCCAATAACCCTAGGGCAATTGTTCTTCGGCTTATCGAGGATTAGGAGCCAACTTATATCCACTACTTCCAATAGTGGATATCCGGCCACAATCATCGAAGCCAAGAAAACACTATATGACGAAGTCTGTTTAAATCCCTTCATTTCAAGAATTAGAGAACCACTTAAAACATACATCAGATTGAAAGACCCCAAGACTATCGAAACAGCTTACGAGCTATGTCAAAGAGAAAGGGCTTGTTACCAGAACAGAAACCCATACCCCCCAACACACAACAACACCGAACGACGAACTAACAATTACAATCACAATATCAACAACAATCACAGAGACAACAACGACCGCAACAACCGTAACTCATCTTACACCCAAAACCACTCAAACCATTATTCAAGCCCCAAGTCGCAATATCGTCAATCAAACAGCGGCAATAGAACTAGTAACCCGTTTAAAGACAATAAAACAACAAACTATGGGCTACACAACATAGAAGAAGAAAAACTCACCCAACACTGCCATACCAACCTAAATTTTAAAGGCACCCGCCTCAAGAACCCAACAGGATACATAAATCCTACCACACGTGCAACATCCCTCCCATACATAACTCTAAACCTCCAACAAAAATTCCCTTTTGTCATTTCTTATCGATACAGGATCCAATAACTCCTTCATTGACCCAGGATCTGCAAACCAACTAGAGTGCACAATTCAACCAATATCCACTTCAATTACAACAGCATTAAATAGTTTCAAAATTGAGGAAAAGGCAATATTCCCACTGCCACCCGAGTTCAAAACCAAAGGTCAAATTACCCTACTTAAATTCAAATTTCACTCTTATTTCAATGGCCTCATAGGAATATTATCACACCTAGAAGCAAAAATAGACCTAGTAAATTTACGACTAGTAACTTCAAAGTCTACACTCCCAATATTCCTGTACACTAACCAGGCCTCAAACATCCCCGCCTGCAGTAAAGTCATCTTACCACTACCATTAAAGACTAATCATGGGGAATTCTATTGTTGTACTACATAACTAAATAATGAGTTATCTTTGTCAGAAGGACCATATAAATCAAACAATAATATTGCCAACGTCGAAATCTCTAACCAATCCGACTCAGATAAACTATTATACCTAGAATACCCCCTAGAAACCATCCCATACAATAAAAACGACCATATCGAGCTCTTTAATATATCAGCTACACCTCTTAATAATGATACCTCCAAGCCCCATTACAAATCCTAACAGAACACCTCATTCCAGAAGAAAAAACAGCTTTAACAACCCTATGTAAACAATTTCGCGACATATTCTACAACCCAGAAACACCATTAACTTTCACGAACAAAATCACACACTCCATCCCCACCATAGACAACACTCCTTTCCACACAAAATCCTTCAGATACCCTTTTGTTCATAGATCAGAAGTCAAAAAACAAATCGAATCCATGTTAGACCAACAAATTATTAGATCTAGCCACTCCCCTTGGAGCGCCCCGGTGTGGGTGGTCCCAAAAAAACTAGACGAACAGGGAACAGGAAATGGCGACTTTTAATAGACTACCGGAAACTCAACGACAAAACCATTTCGGACAGATAGCCCATCCCAGCATAGGCAAAGCAAAATATTTCTCAACGCTCGACCTAACTAGCGGTTTTCATCAAATCGAGCTGAATCCAAAAGATATCACCAAAACAGCCTTTACAGTCGAAGTCACTACGAATTCATACGGATGCCCTTCGGCTTAAAAAACGCACCGGCTACCTTTCAACGGGTTATGGACAGCGTTCTTGGCGATCTTAACGGCACCATTTGCTTAGTCTATCTTGACGATATTATAATTTTCTCGCCTTCCCTACAAAAACACCTATTGGACATAAAAATGGTATTCTAAATACTTAGAGCGGCAAACTTGAAACTACAACCTCCAAAATCAGAATTCCTAAGAAAAGAGATAGAATTTCTAGGCCACATAGTCACACAAGACGGAATAAAACCAAACCCGAACAAAATAAGTGCGATCAAGAAATTTTCTTGCCCCACCAACAGAAGAGCCATCAAATCTTTTCTCGGTTTACTGAGGTATTATTGGAAGTTTATAAGAGACTTTGCACGAATAACGAATCCCATGACTAAACAGCTGAAAGGGAGAAGACAAGTTACTAAAGACAAAGACTTTGTAGACGCATTCAAACAGTGCAAAACTCTTCTTTCCAATGACCCAATACTCATACACCCAGATTTCGAAAAACCATTCATTCTTACCACGGATGCTAGTAACATCGCGTTAGGAGCCGTACTATCTCAAGGCTCCTTACAAAACGATAGACCTGTATGTTTTGCCAGCAGGACCCTCTCCGACACCGAAGTCAACTATTTAACCATAGAAAAAGGAATGTTGGCAATAATATGGGCAGTAAAGTATTTCAGACCATATATTTATGGCGTAAAATTTACTATTGTTACAGATCACAAACCACTAATATGGCTTATGAATTTCAAAGAACCCAACTCGAAAATAATTCGTTGGAGACTCCAACTCATGGAATACAATTTCGAAATAATTCACAAGAAAGGATCACAAAATGTAATCGCAGACGCCTTAAGTAGAGCGGACCCAAATTTAAACCACAACGAAACACTGACTGTTAAGCCTTGCCCCACATCCGAAAAACCTATTACCGAATTTAACACGCAACTCATACTAGAAATAGATACAAATACGTCTTGCCAAACTACAACACCATTTAAACAAAAACTTAGGAAAAAAGTATTCACAGCCTTCCTTCGACTTCGATAATATTGCTAAAATCTTGAAAGGAACCCTAAAACCTAACAGGATTTGCGCATTCTTGGCGGACGATAATAATTCCGCATCAATCGAAAAAGCATTCTTAACGTACTTTGCACACAAAAAACATTTTAAAATTATCAGATGTAAATCACTTCTCCACGAAATCGTAGGAAACCCCGAACAAAACAAATTCATTCAGGAATATCACCCTAATAACAATAACAATATACTAATAAAATATAAGATGTGGGACAATAACTTATATGGCAATAACTTACATAAACACACACACAACAATTAGATACGCAAAACCACACCCAAATTTACACGCATATATTTAAGACTTAAACACTCATAAACATAAACATACAAACAACACTGTATTAAAGATAAAGATTTCTCTAAAGGAAGTAAATGTCTAAGATTGCAAAAGTTAAAAGGCTCATTCCTGCAACTAGAAGTAGGACTCGTTTGAGTGCACGCTTATCAGCCGTTAGGGAAGATCAGGTTGCCTTACAATCTATTTTTAGACCTCCCTCTAGTGACCCACCAAGCACAATGAATACTTCACCGGGGACAAGTCAGTTTTCTCCACCACTCTATCTGATTTCCCCTCAAGACATTTAACAATCCCTAAAAATTCCGGATGGTATTCGCTACCTTATCCTTTATGAAGGGAATCCAGCTTCCCTAAATGATTTTATAAACAATGACTTGCTTGTACACATTTATACACGGCATTAAAGGTCCACTTGGGGCTACTGTCAGAACTTTTAAACGTAAAAGTCTACAGGAAGCCTTCGATGTGGCTATTAAGGCAAGGGATATCTTTATGAGAGAAAATTAGTCTAAATAAACACCGAGTTCAAGACCAAGTAGTTCCAATTACAATGGGAGAGAATTTCGTAGATACGAAAGACGTCGAGACGAAAGATTTAATAAGAAACCAGACTTTGATGGAAACTTCAGATCTAGGGATCAAACATTAAATCACTCAAGATTCAGAGCCAACGACAGAAGTTATACCAAAATGAAGGCTATAATGCCACAAGAAGAGGACAGGAAACACTATGACAAAAACAATCAATACCCACGGAATTACGGAAGCTCGGGACCACAAAGACAAACCCCCCTTAACCACATAGAAACCGGAAATGAACAAGAACTACGCATTATTGATGTCGGAATATATTTAGAAAAGTTTAAAGTTGGAGGTTCCTTACTTTATATATTAATTAACTTCGGTCAAAATAGACCACTAAATTTTTTTGTAGACACGGGTGCCACTTCTTCATTCATTAATCCAGAACTTATTGAGGAACATAAACAACAAACGCTAGAAACACCTATTTTAATTACCACAGCCCTAGGCTCTTAGGAAGTAAACAAAATGGCTAGAGTCAAATTATTCGATAAATACAACTGTAACAATACCTTTCCATTATTACTCTTCAAATTCCACAACTATTTTGACGGTCTTATAGGGATGAACACATTAAATAAAATTTTAGGAGTGATAAACATACCAAGAAAAACGCTAACTACACCCAATTTTACTATGACATTATTTCAAAAAGTAAAATAAAAAGAAGAATTATTCAATATAGAAGAAGCATCCAAGAAATTGGTAATGCTACCCGTTACAATTCAAGAAGGTACATTTTTATGCGAAGACCAAAAGAATTCAGAAAACATGTTATATTACCGGTGGTCTATACACGGCCCTCAACTATAACACGGAAGCATTTTTAATAATAAACGGCATTAAAGATCATGACACGGTATGCTCGGACAAGGAAAAAGAAGGAAACAGTAAGCTAAGACTAAAACACTAAAACAGAGAAGAAAGAAATGTATTCAAGAGGTCATGCAAACAATTCCCAAATATCTTTTACAAGGAAGGAGACAAATTACCCTTTACCAATATAGTTAAGCATAATATTACTACCACTGACGAAGTCCCAGTACACAAGAGACCCTTCAGATACAGTCCTTCAGAAAAGACAGAAATAACCGACCAAATTAACAAACTCCTAGAGCAAGACATAATTAAGCACAGTCATTCAACTTGGAGTGCTCTGGTTTTTCTGGTCCTCAAGAAATTGGACGCTTCAAATAAGAGAAAGTGGAGACTAGTTGTAGATTTCAGACAACTAAATGAAAAGACAATCAAACACAGATACCCAATGCCACACATCAACGAAATCCTAGACAAACTAGGCAGAGCTCAGTGTTTTTCGGCCCTAGATCTGGCCAGTGGTTACCACCAAATTGAAGTAGACCCTAAAGATAGATCTAAGACAGCGTTCTCCGCATTAGACGGGCACTTCGAATTTAACCGAATGTTATTTGGCTTATCTAACGCACCTGCAACTTTTCAAAGGGTGATGGATAATGTCTTGGCCGATTTCAACGGCTTTTGCTTAATTTATCTAGACGATATAATAGTATTCTCAACTTCCTTAGGGAAACACATCGACCACCTAAATGCTATTTTCAAGAAGCTCACGCAGGCAAATCTAAAACTTCAACCCGATAAGTCGGAATTTCTAAAAAAAGAAATAGAATACCTTGGTCATATAGTAACCGAGAAGGGCGTCAAGCCAAACCCAAAGAAAATTGAAACTATAAAAGCCTTCCCTGTACCCAAGACTAGAAAAGAAATTAAATCATTCTTGGGATTGTTAGGCTATTATAGAAGATTTATCAGAGATTTCGCCAGGGTCACTAAACCTTTAACCCAACAATTAAAAGGGAATTCAGACGTGACCATTGACGAGCAGTGTATCAAAACGTTTGATTTTTGCAAGACACTCTTTTGTAATGACCCCATACTGCAGTACCCCGTATTCTTTAAGCCGTTCATCTTAACTACCGATGCTAGTAACGTAGCAATAGTGGCAGTACTATCTCAAGGAGCTATAGGAAGCGACAGACCAATAGCTTATGCTAGTAGAACATTATCAGAGTCCGAAACGCATTATGCCACTATCAAAAAATAACTACTGGCAATAGTGTGGTCAGTAAAATATTTTAGACCATACTTATTCGGAAATAGATTTCTACTGGTCACTGACCACAAGCCTTTAGTTTGGTTAAAAACCTTAAAGAACCTAATTCTATGCTAGTGAGATGGAAACTCCAACTCCTAGAATATGACTGTGAAGTTATATATAAGAAAGGTTCTCAAAACGTGGTGGCAGATGCATTAAGTAGAATTGTCTTGGAGCTCAACACTAACGAAAGTAGACAGATTACTGCCAATACAGAAATTTTAAATTCTAACAGACCTATAAATGAATTTGCTATCCAAATTATATTAAAGGATGCAGAGTGTGCAAACGACTCGGTGGAAGCACCTTTTAAAAATAAAATCAGAAGAATTATTTTTATGCCCTTGTTTGATGACAAGACAATGATTGACATATTAAGATCAAACAAGACACATGCAATCTACACCACTGATACAATTTTCGAATCAGTGCAAAAAATGTATGCAACATTTTTCGCTCCAAATAATTCTTAAAAAATTATAAGATGCACAACCTTTCTAAAAGAACTTAGAACTAAGGAAGAACAGATAGAGTACTTATCCGACTATCATATCAAGAACAATCATAGAGGTATAGACGAAACTTTTAGTCACATTAGGCGACAGATTTTTTGCAGGAATTCTTTTTAAAGAACTCTGCAATCAATACGGGATAAACTTACATATAACATCTTTCCAACATCGAGTAGCAACGCCCCAGTAGAGAGATTACACTCATCTCTAACTGAAATTTATAGGATCATTTTCGAAAAGAAAAAGACATTAAGACTCAACTAAGACCATGACCTAATATTAGCAGAAACATTTGTAACTTACAACAACGCCATACACTCGACTACCAAGTTTACCCCATACGAAGTCTTTACAGGACGAACACACATATTCGAACAATCCTACAAGGCAGTTAGCCAACAAGATTACCTGAGGGAACTGGACAGTTTTAGGACCCAGTTATATACTGAAATTAAGGAAGACCTTGAAACGCAAGAACTAAACAAAATTCAAAAATTAAATGAAGGTAGAACACTACCAGTAGCCATACAGGTGGGAGATACTATTTTCAGAAAGGAAAATAGAAGAAATAAGTTAACTCCCAGATCCACTAAGCACAAAGTAGGTAATGACAACGGGGTAACATTCACAACAAACAAATGGCAGAAAATACATAAATCAAAAATTAAAAAAAGAACTAGACGAAATAGTAATTAAAATAAATTAATATCATTACAGATTACATATGATAGCAGCTCAACTGCTTCATGTTCAGCGTGTTGAAGACAATACCCCCCTAGCAGAGATCATCCTAGGAGAAGCAAGGAACAATAAAACATTTAATTCTGTGGCACACATAATAAGGCTAAACCATTTGACAAACAACCTTAACAAATTAAAATCAAGCCTAAAAAACTTACGAGACGAAGATTCAAACGATTCATTAACCCCGTTACAAAGACTGACTGACTGTTAAGCCTTGCCCCACATCCGAAAAACCTATTACCGAATTTAACACGCAACTCATACTAGAAATAGATACAAATACGTCTTGCCAAACTACAACACCATTTAAACAAAAACTTAGGAAAAAAGTATTCACAGCCTTCCTTCGACTTCGATAATATTGCTAAAATCTTGAAAGGAACCCTAAAACCTAACAGGATTTGCGCATTCTTGGCGGACGATAATAATTCCGCATCAATCGAAAAAGCATTCTTAACGTACTTTGCACACAAAAAACATTTTAAAATTATCAGATGTAAATCACTTCTCCACGAAATCGTAGGAAACCCCGAACAAAACAAATTCATTCAGGAATATCACCCTAATAACAATAACAATATACTAATAAAATATAAGATGTGGGACAATAACTTATATGGCAATAACTTACATAAACACACACACAACAATTAGATACGCAAAACCACACCCAAATTTACACGCATATATTTAAGACTTAAACACTCATAAACATAAACATACAAACAACACTGTATTAAAGATAAAGATTTCTCTAAAGGAAGTAAATGTCTAAGATTGCAAAAGTTAAAAGGCTCATTCCTGCAACTAGAAGTAGGACTCGTTTGAGTGCACGCTTATCAGCCGTTAGGGAAGATCAGGTTGCCTTACAATCTATTTTTAGACCTCCCTCTAGTGACCCACCAAGCACAATGAATACTTCACCGGGGACAAGTCAGTTTTCTCCACCACTCTATCTGATTTCCCCTCAAGACATTTAACAATCCCTAAAAATTCCGGATGGTATTCGCTACCTTATCCTTTATGAAGGGAATCCAGCTTCCCTAAATGATTTTATAAACAATGACTTGCTTGTACACATTTATACACGGCATTAAAGGTCCACTTGGGGCTACTGTCAGAACTTTTAAACGTAAAAGTCTACAGGAAGCCTTCGATGTGGCTATTAAGGCAAGGGATATCTTTATGAGAGAAAATTAGTCTAAATAAACACCGAGTTCAAGACCAAGTAGTTCCAATTACAATGGGAGAGAATTTCGTAGATACGAAAGACGTCGAGACGAAAGATTTAATAAGAAACCAGACTTTGATGGAAACTTCAGATCTAGGGATCAAACATTAAATCACTCAAGATTCAGAGCCAACGACAGAAGTTATACCAAAATGAAGGCTATAATGCCACAAGAAGAGGACAGGAAACACTATGACAAAAACAATCAATACCCACGGAATTACGGAAGCTCGGGACCACAAAGACAAACCCCCCTTAACCACATAGAAACCGGAAATGAACAAGAACTACGCATTATTGATGTCGGAATATATTTAGAAAAGTTTAAAGTTGGAGGTTCCTTACTTTATATATTAATTAACTTCGGTCAAAATAGACCACTAAATTTTTTTGTAGACACGGGTGCCACTTCTTCATTCATTAATCCAGAACTTATTGAGGAACATAAACAACAAACGCTAGAAACACCTATTTTAATTACCACAGCCCTAGGCTCTTAGGAAGTAAACAAAATGGCTAGAGTCAAATTATTCGATAAATACAACTGTAACAATACCTTTCCATTATTACTCTTCAAATTCCACAACTATTTTGACGGTCTTATAGGGATGAACACATTAAATAAAATTTTAGGAGTGATAAACATACCAAGAAAAACGCTAACTACACCCAATTTTACTATGACATTATTTCAAAAAGTAAAATAAAAAGAAGAATTATTCAATATAGAAGAAGCATCCAAGAAATTGGTAATGCTACCCGTTACAATTCAAGAAGGTACATTTTTATGCGAAGACCAAAAGAATTCAGAAAACATGTTATATTACCGGTGGTCTATACACGGCCCTCAACTATAACACGGAAGCATTTTTAATAATAAACGGCATTAAAGATCATGACACGGTATGCTCGGACAAGGAAAAAGAAGGAAACAGTAAGCTAAGACTAAAACACTAAAACAGAGAAGAAAGAAATGTATTCAAGAGGTCATGCAAACAATTCCCAAATATCTTTTACAAGGAAGGAGACAAATTACCCTTTACCAATATAGTTAAGCATAATATTACTACCACTGACGAAGTCCCAGTACACAAGAGACCCTTCAGATACAGTCCTTCAGAAAAGACAGAAATAACCGACCAAATTAACAAACTCCTAGAGCAAGACATAATTAAGCACAGTCATTCAACTTGGAGTGCTCTGGTTTTTCTGGTCCTCAAGAAATTGGACGCTTCAAATAAGAGAAAGTGGAGACTAGTTGTAGATTTCAGACAACTAAATGAAAAGACAATCAAACACAGATACCCAATGCCACACATCAACGAAATCCTAGACAAACTAGGCAGAGCTCAGTGTTTTTCGGCCCTAGATCTGGCCAGTGGTTACCACCAAATTGAAGTAGACCCTAAAGATAGATCTAAGACAGCGTTCTCCGCATTAGACGGGCACTTCGAATTTAACCGAATGTTATTTGGCTTATCTAACGCACCTGCAACTTTTCAAAGGGTGATGGATAATGTCTTGGCCGATTTCAACGGCTTTTGCTTAATTTATCTAGACGATATAATAGTATTCTCAACTTCCTTAGGGAAACACATCGACCACCTAAATGCTATTTTCAAGAAGCTCACGCAGGCAAATCTAAAACTTCAACCCGATAAGTCGGAATTTCTAAAAAAAGAAATAGAATACCTTGGTCATATAGTAACCGAGAAGGGCGTCAAGCCAAACCCAAAGAAAATTGAAACTATAAAAGCCTTCCCTGTACCCAAGACTAGAAAAGAAATTAAATCATTCTTGGGATTGTTAGGCTATTATAGAAGATTTATCAGAGATTTCGCCAGGGTCACTAAACCTTTAACCCAACAATTAAAAGGGAATTCAGACGTGACCATTGACGAGCAGTGTATCAAAACGTTTGATTTTTGCAAGACACTCTTTTGTAATGACCCCATACTGCAGTACCCCGTATTCTTTAAGCCGTTCATCTTAACTACCGATGCTAGTAACGTAGCAATAGTGGCAGTACTATCTCAAGGAGCTATAGGAAGCGACAGACCAATAGCTTATGCTAGTAGAACATTATCAGAGTCCGAAACGCATTATGCCACTATCAAAAAATAACTACTGGCAATAGTGTGGTCAGTAAAATATTTTAGACCATACTTATTCGGAAATAGATTTCTACTGGTCACTGACCACAAGCCTTTAGTTTGGTTAAAAACCTTAAAGAACCTAATTCTATGCTAGTGAGATGGAAACTCCAACTCCTAGAATATGACTGTGAAGTTATATATAAGAAAGGTTCTCAAAACGTGGTGGCAGATGCATTAAGTAGAATTGTCTTGGAGCTCAACACTAACGAAAGTAGACAGATTACTGCCAATACAGAAATTTTAAATTCTAACAGACCTATAAATGAATTTGCTATCCAAATTATATTAAAGGATGCAGAGTGTGCAAACGACTCGGTGGAAGCACCTTTTAAAAATAAAATCAGAAGAATTATTTTTATGCCCTTGTTTGATGACAAGACAATGATTGACATATTAAGATCAAACAAGACACATGCAATCTACACCACTGATACAATTTTCGAATCAGTGCAAAAAATGTATGCAACATTTTTCGCTCCAAATAATTCTTAAAAAATTATAAGATGCACAACCTTTCTAAAAGAACTTAGAACTAAGGAAGAACAGATAGAGTACTTATCCGACTATCATATCAAGAACAATCATAGAGGTATAGACGAAACTTTTAGTCACATTAGGCGACAGATTTTTTGCAGGAATTCTTTTTAAAGAACTCTGCAATCAATACGGGATAAACTTACATATAACATCTTTCCAACATCGAGTAGCAACGCCCCAGTAGAGAGATTACACTCATCTCTAACTGAAATTTATAGGATCATTTTCGAAAAGAAAAAGACATTAAGACTCAACTAAGACCATGACCTAATATTAGCAGAAACATTTGTAACTTACAACAACGCCATACACTCGACTACCAAGTTTACCCCATACGAAGTCTTTACAGGACGAACACACATATTCGAACAATCCTACAAGGCAGTTAGCCAACAAGATTACCTGAGGGAACTGGACAGTTTTAGGACCCAGTTATATACTGAAATTAAGGAAGACCTTGAAACGCAAGAACTAAACAAAATTCAAAAATTAAATGAAGGTAGAACACTACCAGTAGCCATACAGGTGGGAGATACTATTTTCAGAAAGGAAAATAGAAGAAATAAGTTAACTCCCAGATCCACTAAGCACAAAGTAGGTAATGACAACGGGGTAACATTCACAACAAACAAATGGCAGAAAATACATAAATCAAAAATTAAAAAAAGAACTAGACGAAATAGTAATTAAAATAAATTAATATCATTACAGATTACATATGATAGCAGCTCAACTGCTTCATGTTCAGCGTGTTGAAGACAATACCCCCCTAGCAGAGATCATCCTAGGAGAAGCAAGGAACAATAAAACATTTAATTCTGTGGCACACATAATAAGGCTAAACCATTTGACAAACAACCTTAACAAATTAAAATCAAGCCTAAAAAACTTACGAGACGAAGATTCAAACGATTCATTAACCCCGTTACAAAGAAAAATAAATCAAGCTAAGGAAAAAATATGCTCCTTAACCTAGAACCGAAGGGAAAAGAGAGGTTTAATAGACGGATTAGGTAATGTGATTAAAAAGGTAACCAGGGAACATGGACGCAGAGGACGCATCCACAATTGACACAAAATTTAACCAAATATTTGAGAACGAAAAGACCACAAACAACAATGATATAATCATAAATTTTAATAGCATTTCTAAACACTTTTATAAGGAACAGGAAAAGATTGAAGAATATATTAATAACTTTAAGAATAGCATTTCTAAGAATTTAGTAGTAGAAGACAAAAGAGTTAGAACTTTACAAATATTAAATATAATAAACAACAATATAGACGTTTTGCAGAACCATATACACGATATAGCAGAAAGTATACTATTAGCCAAATTCAATATAATTTCAAACTTTATCTTACCAATTGACGAGTTAAGAGATATTGCACAGATTTTCAAACTTCAAAATTTCTCAATCAATTCAGAAGAGCATATCTACAGACTACTCAATAGAATAGAGATAGAACCCGAACAAACTGAAATTATATTTCACATTAAGATTCCAATATTTTATAAATGCACTTATACACTTTCACATTTAATTAACTTACCAATTAATAGCTCAAATTTGCTCACTCTACCTAAATTTATATTATATGATGACAACAACCAACAACCAATCCACAAAAATTCAACAGACCCTTTTTTAAAAAATCAAAGAAGCCAACTGGAAACAATTCAACGCACTTACCCACCAAACCAACAAGAAATACCCCACCTCCCACAACGTAAACAAAGAAGCCGCTCTAATCAATAGAATTATTCTTTATAGCGCAAACCTCTCCATACCACAAACCTCACCTAACACACATCCATACAGGGTTCCATGGTGGAATAAACACCTCGACCAACTACGAAAACAAAAACAACTTTCCTGGAAAAAATTAAACCGCACAATTACTGTAGACAACATTTTAGACTATAGACGCAAAAACGAAAAATTTAGCTTCGAACTAAAAAAAAAGAAAAAAGAAGCTTCCAGCTCTTTCACCTCAACCATCCAACCCAGTACTCCCTCATCCAAAATATAAGACGCTTCTGCGGACTTAACCCAGTAAAACAAATTCATGCCATCACAAACCCAGAAAACAATGAGACTACATTGGCTAGCAACGAAATTGCTAACATATTCGCACAACACTTTTCTGACCTCTCCGGCGACTGGAACTTTTCAAAAGAGTTCCGGAACAATAAATATAGAAATAACCTACATCACTATACCCCCTCTCCAATAGCCCAAACCATAGAAGAAAACATAACTTATCTCGAACTTAGCTCAGCCCTACGAACATTAAAAGGATGTGCTCCAGGACTTAATAGAATCTCTTATCAAATGATCAAAAATAGCTCACACACAACAAAAAACAGAATAACTAAACTATTTAATGAAATATTCAATAGCCACATACCACAAGCATACAAAACAAGCCTAATCATCGCAATCCTCAAGCCAAACACCGACAAAACGAAAACTTCCTCATACCGACCCATCTCTCTCAACTGCTGTATAGCAAAAACACTTGATAAAATAATAGCGAAAAGACTCTGGTGGCTAGTGACATATAACAATCTTATTAACTACAACCAATTTGGATTTAAAAAAGGCAAATCGACTTCGGACTGTCTACTCTATGTAGACTATCTCATAATGAAGTCAAAAATGCACACCTCCCTCGTCACTCTTCATTTTTCAAGAGCCTTCGATCGAGTAGGTGTGCACTCCATAATCCAGCAATTGCAGGAATGGAAAACGGGCCCCAAAATAAAAAAGTACATTAAAAACTTCATGAGTAACAGAAAAATAACTGTCCGCGTCGGTCCACATACATCAAGCCCATTACCCCTATTCAACGGAATCCCCCAAGGTTCACCCATATCCGTGATACTATTCCTCATAGCATTCAACAAATTATCCAACATCTTATCCCTACATAAAGAAATTAAATTTAATGCATACGCCGACGACTTCTTCCTCATAATAAATTTCAACAAAAACACAAATACAAACTTCAACTTAGACAACCTATTTAATGATATAGAAAGTTGGTGCTCCTACTCAGGTGCATCGCTATCCCTATCCAAATGCCAACACCTCCACATATGCAGAAAACACCACTGCACATGCAAGATAAGCTGCAACAACATACAAATTCCTACCGTTGCTTCCTTAAAAATTCTGGGAATGACCTTAAACAACAAATACAAATGGAACACACACATAAACTTACTTCTGCCTAAACTACACAATAAGCTAAATATAATAAAATTCCTATCTACTCTTAAATTTAAGTGCAACACGCATACACTACTTAATGTCACAAAAGCAACAATTGTAGCCAAACTAGAGTATGGTCTGTTTCTGTACGGCCATGCTCCCAAAAGCATTTTAAACAAAATAAAAACATCATTTAATTCCGCAATCCGTCTAGCCCTTGGAGCCTATCGCTCTACTCCAATAAATAATCTACTTTACGAATCAAATACTCCCTCTATAGAAATGAAACGAGACTTTCAAATAGCCAAACTATCTCAAAACCTAATCTTCTCCAAAAACACACCAATACATAAGTTCGTTAAGCATAATAAAACTAAAAAGAATAAAACACCAATAATAGACCGAACAATCAAGCTTAGCCTAGAACTTAATCTACCCTACAAACCAATAAAACTCCATAAATACAGGCCAACATGGACCCTCCCCAATCTGATAGACGCAACACTTAGAATCCATAAGAAAGAACAAACATCCCCAGATCAATACAGAAAATTATACGAACACACAAAAAATAACCTTAAAACTCATAATTTCATATTCACTGACGGTTCAAAAATTAATTACACAATAACATTACAATTGAGACAGACATCGTGAAATACGGCATACTGCCTCCATATTCATCCGTCCTCACCTCCGAAACAATCGCCATCCTAGAAGCAATAAAACTTATCAAAAACCGAAGAGGCAAATTTATTATCTGTTCCGACTCCCTATCAGCAATAGACTCAATCCAAAACACAAATAATAACAACTTTTACCCCAGCAGAATACGATCGCTAATAACGCAACATGCACCTAAAATTAAAATAATGTGGATTCCTGGCCATACAGGAATAAAAGGAAATTAACTAGCTGACCAAGCTGCAAAATCAGCAAGCAATATGCCACTTATCCTCACCCCAAACATAAATAACACTGACATAAAAAAACAGCTTAAAGCCGACCTTGCGACTAAAAATAAAGGAAACATAATATACTGCAGTCCGTGGTACCAATCTATTAATACAAATCCCTCACACACATGCGATTACTTCAAACAATCTCACCCAAATTGGACCAGACTCGACCAAACAAAAATAATACGACTTCTACTAGGACATACAAACATAACCCAACAACACTACCTAAATCCCAATTCATTACCAACATGTCCGTTTTGCCAAGGTGATATTTCAATAAGCCACATATTAAACTCATGCCCATCCCTCCTACAAGCCAAACAAGACATATTCAACATCACCAACCCTCTAGACCTTCTTAGCAAACCCAATCCAGATAACATACAAGAACTCATACTTTTCATCAAAAAAACCAAATTATACCAAAAAATCTGAAAACAAAACAGGCAATTGTACATAACAAGCCAGCAATTAGTTAGGAAATCAGATACTAACTAAATTAAGATATAATAACAATGTTAATAAATTTAGCTGTAAGCCCCGTGGCTAATGCTATACTATTTAAGTTAGTCTAGTTTTGTAAACTATTCTATCTTTCATAATAAATAAATAATAATATAAATAATAAAAATGCCCTATGGTACATGGCACATACATCTGCGACCCCAGAACTGCGGAGAACAACATGGACAACAAAGAATGTATAAAACAAGTAATACAAGGAATGGACCCTATTTGCGAGGCAAAAATCAACACAGACGAGACAGTAGTGGAACCGGAGCAACAATGGATCGTTATTATCAGCAAAAACCAAACAAGTGATGAACCAAGTTGTGCTGAACCATTCCTCATTGAAGGAACGACAATAATAAACCATATAAACTGTTCCATATTTATAGAATGATTTCTTCATTAAAATGATTAAATTATCACTACCTGAAACGAAGAACATATCAATAAATACAACAATGGAGGATATAAGTCTAAACAAAATAATACTTCTCCTTCAGGAAAAAAAGCCAAAATACTCCAAGTCAAGGAATCCACGATTGATCTTCGATTCCTGACCTACGCATTGAGTGTCATCCTGGTCATCTCCATACTCTACGCCTTAGTAGTAAAAAGAAACATTATTTACCTGCCCATACTCCCTCGGTCAACTACGTTTCGTCCATTCCTTCGTTATGGCCGTCACTTCATTCTAGGGGGGAGGAGTGGTACCTCCTCAGCAGTACCTACATATACTCCCCCGCCCACAAAACCTCTACGCCAAAACTGTTAGTTCGTTGTCCTCTCTTCTTGCCACATCAGCAGTCTAAGTCTTCTCCGCCGTCTCCCTAAAACCCTCACACCAGAGCTGCTAGTTCGTCGCACTCTTATGTTGCAACATTGTCGGCGGAAACAGCTCAGCAAATCGGAGACATTCCCCAAATCTGATGGGTCAGCAGATTCGCGATCCCAAGCATAGTACACATATATTATCATGTTCCTATATTAGAGGTCTTAAGTCTTACTTACTTAAAATTACTTAAATAATTAAACTACCCAACGGAGTATTATTGGGAGACCTGGAAATTATCTTATCTGCAGCTAACTGGTATCGCTACTATCATATTGTAACTCACGCGCTTGACGACATTAACACAGTATCGTCTGCGAACGTCGCAATCATTGATCCAGGGGCACTTGGCGCTGGAATATCGGAGGTATAAATCAGGTATAATATGGGCCCAAGCACACTACACTATATAGGTTGTATGGTAGTATATTTCTTAGCTTATGAAGCAGTCTTTTGTGCCATACTTTGTCAAATGCTTTAGCAATGTCCAAGTACACAGAATAGCAAAACTTCGTTTTGTCAAAAGCGTCTGTTATTTTGTTAATTACTCGATGGACCTGTTGTACAGTCGAGTGCTGCTTCCGAAAGCCGAATTGGTAAGGATGTATTATATTTTTTTGTTTTAGGATTGGCTCGATTCTATTAAATAGGACTTTGTCAAATACTTTTGAGATGACAGTTAATAAGCTGATTGGTCTGTACGAGCTTACGGTATTGGCGCTTTTGTTTGGTTTTGAAATTGCTTTAATTTGGCCTACCTTCCAAGTACTGGGAAAGTACTGCAATCGAAGGATTCCGTTAAACAAGTTTCTAATAAAGGTGATTATAGCGTCCGGTAGTTGTTTAAGAATTTTTCCTCCGATTAAATCATATCCGTGGGCTTTCTTGTTTTTAATTTGTTTTATGTGAGATATAATTTCTGCCTTTGTTATAGTTTTAATTGCACAATTTAAGTTGGTGATTTGTCTTGGAAGCTCAGCATTGTCCTTGTCCATGTCATTAGTAAATGATGTTTTAAAGTGTTCAGCAAGAGTGTCTGCTTTTTCTTTGTTTGATCTCGCCCATGTGTTGTTGTTTCTTTTTATAGGTGGCTTATGTATAGTTGAGTTCGTCAATTTTCGCTTTCCACAGGGAATAGTTTGTAGATAAGGCAGTTTTAAGTTTGCTAAGGTAGTATTGAAGCCGGTTATCTTTGTCTTCCCTGAGAGTTCTCTTGAGCTCGTCTGTTGCTCTATTAAGTTTGTTTTTATCTTCTGGATGCCTAGTCCGTTGCCATATCCTCCTAAGTTTACGCTTTTGCTTGATTTTGTCTCTAATAAAAGCGGGAGTTTTCTTTAATGTGATCATTTTTATAGATGGTGTCGATTGCGTTGCTGCACTTATGATGTTGTCTAGACATGATTTTATTGTTAGGTTATCGCATATTTTTTCTTGTAATGTCAATTAAATTCGGTAGTTTATTTGTGTCAGTTGGCCAGTAACTCGGATCTCCGGTGATTAGAGCACGGCTATTATTGTTTCTTATTGCTTCATACAGTTGACGTCCCTATGCAGTGGTAAGTCTGGACCCCCAAGTTATGTGTTTGGCATTATAGTCACCTCCTGCCAAGTACCGATTTCCCAGTGATTTTTGGAAATCGAGGTATTGGTCTTTTGTATTATTAAATTTAGGTGGGCAATAAGCTGCAGATATATTTATTGGATCCGTTGTGTCTGAGGTCGATTTAGTAGTAGCCTGTATGTAGTCCTTTTTAAATCTATCGAGCTCTATGCACTTGATGCTTTTTTTTAATTATTACTGCCTTACCGTCCGGGTGATAAGTAGAAGAAATATTATAGTTAGGTATGTTTATATAGAAATGAGCATGACCTCAATTCGCTTTTCATTTAAGAATGTTTTTAGTTCAAGTAAATGGCGCGAAAGTCCGTTAGCATTCCAGATGGCGATTGTTAGATGTTTATTTGTCAAGTTTGAATATTAAAAGCGAGAAAATGTTCATCATATTTGTCATTTGGGCAATTAATTGTTTCATCATTTGTTTAAGTTCGTCAAAATCATTTTGTGCAGTTTGGCTTAATTGAGTTGAAGCAGGCTGTATATCAGATACAATAGTAGGTTGAGTTGGTTTGATGGCTAGTTACTTGGTTTCTTTTTAAGACTTCGACATAGGATAAGGATGAGGATAAGCTTACTTCGTTTTTTGTTGTACTTTGTTGTACTTTGTTGTGTCGTTTGATGTTTTGTTTTTGTTAGAAGTAGTTCTTTTTTCCGAAGAGTTGGGTATTTTTGAAGTTGCAGTGCATAATGTAAATTTTAAAATTAAAGCAATTACAATTTATACAAAACTAAACCATTAAACAAGTTTAATATTAAATATATTTGACTTCTAAAATCAAACACAAATTAACTAAATGATTGTAAGGATTTATTAACATATCTCAGTGACACAATCTAAAATATTTTAGTTTAGTTATTAATTTTTTTATACATTTAAAAGATCGATTCTATTGCTATAACGATACATAATTACGCGTAACCCATACTAAACAAATTAACTATTCGATATCACAGTAATTCTCTACTTCAATACAATTTTATCTTCATGGCAAATTTCAACAATATAAATAAACCAGCAGTACTTGACTTAGGAATAAAACCGGTGGTTTATTATACGAACTATTTACAGGATAATAAAGTAATATTCTCGGCCGTTTGATCACCGCCCACCGCGCGGCGAGTCGCCTGGCGTGCTGAGTACTCGACTGCCGACATTCTGTTTACGTATCGTTAATGGATCGTATATTTCCGGACGTTGTATGCTACGCGTAGCGCGGCTGCTGTCTGTTGCATTGATGGTTGATCACTGGGTGGCACTGTCTCCGAAGCAGTTGGAGTAGATGGCTGGCCAGGATCAGGTTCTTCAATGGTTTCGGAAAACGGATCAGCTGGCTCATGGTCCCAGAGGTCCCCGAGGTCCCCGAGGTCCCCGATTATGTTCGCATTGCCGCTGCACGGTAATGGAGTCCGTCGACTACGAAGTGCGATTGTCGACCAAACGAACATTTTATAAATTTGTTCGCGACCCATGAATAATTTGAATTCCTCCAATGTGAACGCCGTGCCATTATCGGAAACAACATCGTATGCCGTGTGTGGCAAATACTTTGCGAAGAAACTTAATTGCACCATGTACGGATGTTGAAGGGACTACTGTAATATCGAGCCATTAAGAGTATGAGTCAACAACCAACAAGCAAGTTCTACACTGAAACGGGCCAGCAAAGTGCACATGCAGTGGCTGATTCCTGAATTCCTATATGCTAGGGCCTTCATTTTTTTAATTCCCGGGAGAGCTGAATGTAGATCTTCTAAAATGGATGAACTCGCTCTTGGAGGTATAACTGTTCAGTTACCCCAGACTAAAGGTCCCCTGTTGGTTGATAGTTCATGGCGACGCATGTCCTGGCACCCCCTTAACACCCAGCTCTAAACTTTAAAGTGTTGGATCCTTTGAGTTGAACATTGTTAGACGTTGCTGCTAATTCAATCATTCGGACTACTTCAGCAGGTGCTAATTTATCGTCGGTTTTTGTTGGACAGCGGCTAAGGAAAACAACACCTTCCAGTTTGGATCCCTTGCGGTAAACTATATCGAAGTTATATGCATTGAGGAATATAGAACGACTGAGCATTGTGTTCGAGATTACGTTTGGTCCTGGTTTTGCCGTTGTAAATATGCTAAACAGCGGCCGATGCCGTTGCCCACGAGCGTGAAAAAATGTCCATACACATAGTTACGAAATTTTTTTACACCAGCGATTAGAGCGACTGCTTCTCTGTCCATAGTTTCGCTCTGCTTTTGACATCGTTCGTGAATAAAAAGCAATTGTTTACGGCAGACTGGCTCCATGAAATATTTATTTTCCTGATTTCTAATGCAATGCTTTTGACCACCTCTGGTCATGGTCAAAATTATTTTCACAAAGTGCATTTTTGTGCATGGGTCACAAACAGTTGCTTGTGCAGCAAGTGGGGGGAGGTGAAATGCAAAAAAACTTTTGCTTTTGCAAATTCAAACCTATGCAGAGTCAGATGAAAGAAGAATTGAAAAAATAACTGTTCCTATGCGCAAGGAAGAGGCAAATGAAGAGATCTTTATCAGTTGTCAGAAGTATTTGCACACGGTTTCGTCGCATCACAATTATTTTCACAACGCAATTTCTTCTTCAGTGATTGGTTTAGAGTGACAAGTGCCGGTTTGTTTGCTTAAATACATTTAAATTATTGAATAAAAATTAAATTTAATCATTTTCCTATTACAGTTATTAAATAAAATGCCCAAAACAAAAGAGTTAACAGTTGAGGCCCGGGCTGGTATTGTTGCTAGGTTTAAAGCCGGTACACCTGCGGCCAAAATAGCTGAAATATATCAAATTTCGCGTAGAACTGTCTACTACTTAATAAAAAAGTTTGATACAGTTGGCACATTAAAAAATAAAAAAAGATCAGGCCGAAAACCTGTGCTGGACCAAAGGCAATGCAGGCAAATACTTGGAGTTGTGGCGAAGAATCCTAGTGCCAGTCCGGTAAAAATTGCCTTAGAATCAAAAAATACAATTGGCAAACAAGTTAGTAGTTCTACAATTCGTCGCAGGCTAAAAGAAGCTGATTTTAAGACATACGTTGTTCGCAAAACGATTGAGATCACACCAACCAACAAAACAAAACGTCTTCGATTTGCGTTGGAATATGTTAAGAAGCCTCTTGACTTTTGGTTTAATATTTTATGGACTGATGAGTCTGCATTTCAGTACCAGGGGTCATACAGCAAGCATTTTATGCATTTGAAAAATAATCAAAAGCATTTGGCAGCCCAGCCAACCAATAGATTTGGTGGGGGCACAGTCATGTTTTGGGGATGTCTTTCCTATTATGGATTCGGAGACTTGGTACCGATAGAAGGAACTTTAAATCAGAACGGATACCTTCTTATCTTAAACAACCATGCTTTTACGTCTGGAAATAGACTTTTTCCAACTACTGAATGGATTCTTCAGCAGGACAATGCTCCATGCCATAAGGGTAGGATACCAACAAAATTTTTAAACGACCTTAATCTGGCGGTTCTTCCGTGGCCCCCCCAAAGCCCAGACCTTAATATCATTGAAAACGTTTGGGCTTTTATTAAAAACCAACGAACTATTGATAAAAATAGAAAACGAGAGGGAGCCATCATTGAAATAGCGGAGATTTGGTCCAAATTGACATTAGAATTTGCACAAACTTTGGTAAGGTCAATACCAAAAAGACTTCAAGCAGTTATTGATGCCAAAGGTGGTGTTACAAAATATTAGTATTGTATTTATATAAAATAAAGAAATTCTTATGTTGAAATTAGATGTTAAGCTGAAATTTACTAAATTAAGTTGAGTGAAAATACTTTTGAAGCGCAATAAACATGTGAAAATACTATTGACAACTTGCATGCATATTTTCTTTTGCTTTAAGCTTTGTACTATGAACCGTTATCTTTCGTATTTCTTTTCGACTACCTTCTGCATAGATCAAGCTAAGCGATAAGAACTATTTCAGGCAAATCGGACAACAACAAGAAGAAATATAACAAAAAGAAGTTGAAGTTTGCAAATATTGTGCGTTGTGAAAATACTTTTGACCACCTCTGGTCATGGTCAAAATTATTTTCACAAAGTGCATTTTTGTGCATGGGTCACAAACAGTTGCTTGTGCAGCAAGTGGGGGGAGGTGAAATGCAAAAAAACTTTTGCTTTTGCAAATTCAAACCTATGCAGAGTCAGATGAAAGAAGAATTGAAAAAATAACTGTTCCTATGCGCAAGGAAGAGGCAAATGAAGAGATCTTTATCAGTTGTCAGAAGTATTTGCACACGGTTTCGTCGCATCACAATTATTTTCACAACGCAATTTCTTCTTCAGTGATTGGTTTAGAGTGACAAGTGCCGGTTTGTTTGCTTAAATACATTTAAATTATTGAATAAAAATTAAATTTAATCATTTTCCTATTACAGTTATTAAATAAAATGCCCAAAACAAAAGAGTTAACAGTTGAGGCCCGGGCTGGTATTGTTGCTAGGTTTAAAGCCGGTACACCTGCGGCCAAAATAGCTGAAATATATCAAATTTCGCGTAGAACTGTCTACTACTTAATAAAAAAGTTTGATACAGTTGGCACATTAAAAAATAAAAAAAGATCAGGCCGAAAACCTGTGCTGGACCAAAGGCAATGCAGGCAAATACTTGGAGTTGTGGCGAAGAATCCTAGTGCCAGTCCGGTAAAAATTGCCTTAGAATCAAAAAATACAATTGGCAAACAAGTTAGTAGTTCTACAATTCGTCGCAGGCTAAAAGAAGCTGATTTTAAGACATACGTTGTTCGCAAAACGATTGAGATCACACCAACCAACAAAACAAAACGTCTTCGATTTGCGTTGGAATATGTTAAGAAGCCTCTTGACTTTTGGTTTAATATTTTATGGACTGATGAGTCTGCATTTCAGTACCAGGGGTCATACAGCAAGCATTTTATGCATTTGAAAAATAATCAAAAGCATTTGGCAGCCCAGCCAACCAATAGATTTGGTGGGGGCACAGTCATGTTTTGGGGATGTCTTTCCTATTATGGATTCGGAGACTTGGTACCGATAGAAGGAACTTTAAATCAGAACGGATACCTTCTTATCTTAAACAACCATGCTTTTACGTCTGGAAATAGACTTTTTCCAACTACTGAATGGATTCTTCAGCAGGACAATGCTCCATGCCATAAGGGTAGGATACCAACAAAATTTTTAAACGACCTTAATCTGGCGGTTCTTCCGTGGCCCCCCCAAAGCCCAGACCTTAATATCATTGAAAACGTGTGGGCTTTTATTAAAAACCAACGAACTATTGATAAAAATAGAAAACGAGAGGGAGCCATCATTGAAATATCGGAGATTTGGTCCAAATTGACATTAGAATTTGCACAAACTTTGGTAAGGTCAATACCAAAAAGACTTCAAGCAGTTATTGATGCCAAAGGTGGTGTTACAAAATATTAGTATTGTATTTATATAAAATAAAGAAATTCTTATGTTGAAATTAGATGTTAAGCTGAAATTTACTAAATTAAGTTGAGTGAAAATACTTTTGAAGCGCAATAAACATGTGAAAATACTATTGACAACTTGCATGCATATTTTCTTTTGCTTTAAGCTTTGTACTATGAACCGTTATCTTTCGTATTTCTTTTCGACTACCTTCTGCATAGATCAAGCTAAGCGATAAGAACTATTTCAGGCAAATCGGACAACAACAAGAAGAAATATAACAAAAAGAAGTTGAAGTTTGCAAATATTGTGCGTTGTGAAAATACTTTTGACCACCTCTGGTCATGGTCAAAATTATTTTCACAAAGTGCATTTTTGTGCATGGGTCACAAACAGTTGCTTGTGCAGCAAGTGGGGGGAGGTGAAATGCAAAAAAACTTTTGCTTTTGCAAATTCAAACCTATGCAGAGTCAGATGAAAGAAGAATTGAAAAAATAACTGTTCCTATGCGCAAGGAAGAGGCAAATGAAGAGATCTTTATCAGTTGTCAGAAGTATTTGCACACGGTTTCGTCGCATCACAATTATTTTCACAACGCAATTTCTTCTTCAGTGATTGGTTTAGAGTGACAAGTGCCGGTTTGTTTGCTTAAATACATTTAAATTATTGAATAAAAATTAGATTTAATCATTTTCCTATTACAGTTATTAAATAAAATGCCCAAAACAAAAGAGTTAACAGTTGAGGCCCGGGCTGGTATTGTTGCTAGGTTTAAAGCCGGTACACCTGCGGCCAAAATAGCTGAAATATATCAAATTTCGCGTAGAACTGTCTACTACTTAATAAAAAAGTTTGATACAGTTGGCACATTAAAAAATAAAAAAAGATCAGGCCGAAAACCTGTGCTGGACCAAAGGCAATGCAGGCAAATACTTGGAGTTGTGGCGAAGAATCCTAGTGCCAGTCCGGTAAAAATTGCCTTAGAATCAAAAAATACAATTGGCAAACAAGTTAGTAGTTCTACAATTCGTCGCAGGCTAAAAGAAGCTGATTTTAAGACATACGTTGTTCGCAAAACGATTGAGATCACACCAACCAACAAAACAAAACGTCTTCGATTTGCGTTGGAATATGTTAAGAAGCCTCTTGACTTTTGGTTTAATATTTTATGGACTGATGAGTCTGCATTTCAGTACCAGGGGTCATACAGCAAGCATTTTATGCATTTGAAAAATAATCAAAAGCATTTGGCAGCCCAGCCAACCAATAGATTTGGTGGGGGCACAGTCATGTTTTGGGGATGTCTTTCCTATTATGGATTCGAAGACTTGGTACCGATAGAAGGAACTTTAAATCAGAACGGATACCTTCTTATCTTAAACAACCATGCTTTTACGTCTGGAAATAGACTTTTTCCAACTACTGAATGGATTCTTCAGCAGGACAATGCTCCATGCCATAAGGGTAGGATACCAACAAAATTTTTAAACGACCTTAATCTGGCGGTTCTTCCGTGGCCCCCCCTAAAGACCAGACCTTAATATCATTGAAAACGAACGAACTATTGATAAAAATAGAAAACGAGAGGGAGCCATCATTGAAATAGCGGAGATTTGGTCCAAATTGACATTAGAATTTGCACAAACTTTGGTAAGGTCAATACCAAAAAGACTTCAAGCAGTTATTGATGCCAAAGGTGGTGTTACAAAATATTAGTATTGTATTTATATAAAATAAAGAAATTCTTATGTTGAAATTAGATGTTAAGCTGAAATTTACTAAATTAAGTTGAGTGAAAATACTTTTGAAGCGCAATAAACATGTGAAAATACTATTGACAACTTGCATGCATATTTTCTTTTGCTTTAAGCTTTGTACTATGAACCGTTATCTTTCGTATTTCTTTTCGACTACCTTCTGCATAGATCAAGCTAAGCGATAAGAACTATTTCAGGCAAATCGGACAACAACAAGAAGAAATATAACAAAAAGAAGTTGAAGTTTGCAAATATTGTGCGTTGTGAAAATACTTTTGACCACCTCTGGTCATGGTCAAAATTATTTTCACAAAGTGCATTTTTGTGCATGGGTCACAAACAGTTGCTTGTGCAGCAAGTGGGGGGAGGTGAAATGCAAAAAAACTTTTGCTTTTGCAAATTCAAACCTATGCAGAGTCAGATGAAAGAAGAATTGAAAAAATAACTGTTCCTATGCGCAAGGAAGAGGCAAATGAAGAGATCTTTATCAGTTGTCAGAAGTATTTGCACACGGTTTCGTCGCATCACAATTATTTTCACAACGCAATTTCTTCTTCAGTGATTGGTTTAGAGTGACAAGTGCCGGTTTGTTTGCTTAAATACATTTAAATTATTGAATAAAAATTAAATTTAATCATTTTCCTATTACAGTTATTAAATAAAATGCCCAAAACAAAAGAGTTAACAGTTGAGGCCCGGGCTGGTATTGTTGCTAGGTTTAAAGCCGGTACACCTGCGGCCAAAATAGCTGAAATATATCAAATTTCGCGTAGAACTGTCTACTACTTAATAAAAAAGTTTGATACAGTTGGCACATTAAAAAATAAAAAAAGATCAGGCCGAAAACCTGTGCTGGACCAAAGGCAATGCAGGCAAATACTTGGAGTTGTGGCGAAGAATCCTAGTGCCAGTCCGGTAAAAATTGCCTTAGAATCAAAAAATACAATTGGCAAACAAGTTAGTAGTTCTACAATTCGTCGCAGGCTAAAAGAAGCTGATTTTAAGACATACGTTGTTCGCAAAACGATTGAGATCACACCAACCAACAAAACAAAACGTCTTCGATTTGCGTTGGAATATGTTAAGAAGCCTCTTGACTTTTGGTTTAATATTTTATGGACTGATGAGTCTGCATTTCAGTACCAGGGGTCATACAGCAAGCATTTTATGCATTTGAAAAATAATCAAGAGCATTTGGCAGCCCAGCCAACCAATAGATTTGGTGGGGGCACAGTCATGTTTTGGGGATGTCTTTCCTATTATGGATTCGGAGACTTGGTACCGATAGAAGGAACTTTAAATCAGAACGGATACCTTCTTATCTTAAACAACCATGCTTTTACGTCTGGAAATAGACTTTTTCCAACTACTGAATGGATTCTTCAGCAGGACAATGCTCCATGCCATAAGGGTAGGATACCAACAAAATTTTTAAACGACCTTAATCTGGCGGTTCTTCCGTGGCCCCCCCAAAGCCCAGACCTTAATATCATTGAAAACGTTTGGGCTTTTATTAAAAACCAACGAACTATTGATAAAAATAGAAAACGAGAGGGAGCCATCATTGAAATAGCGGAGATTTGGTCCAAATTGACATTAGAATTTGCACAAACTTTGGTAAGGTCAATACCAAAAAGACTTCAAGCAGTTATTGATGCCAAAGGTGGTGTTACAAAATATTAGTATTGTATTTATATAAAATAAAGAAATTCTTATGTTGAAATTAGATGTTAAGCTGAAATTTACTAAATTAAGTTGAGTGAAAATACTTTTGAAGCGCAATAAACATGTGAAAATACTATTGACAACTTGCATGCATATTTTCTTTTGCTTTAAGCTTTGTACTATGAACCGTTATCTTTCGTATTTCTTTTCGACTACCTTCTGCATAGATCAAGCTAAGCGATAAGAACTATTTCAGGCAAATCGGACAACAACAAGAAGAAATATAACAAAAAGAAGTTGAAGTTTGCAAATATTGTGCGTTGTGAAAATACTTTTGACCACCTCTGGTCATGGTCAAAATTATTTTCACAAAGTGCATTTTTGTGCATGGGTCACAAACAGTTGCTTGTGCAGCAAGTGGGGGGAGGTGAAATGCAAAAAAACTTTTGCTTTTGCAAATTCAAACCTATGCAGAGTCAGATGAAAGAAGAATTGAAAAAATAACTGTTCCTATGCGCAAGGAAGAGGCAAATGAAGAGATCTTTATCAGTTGTCAGAAGTATTTGCACACGGTTTCGTCGCATCACAATTATTTTCACAACGCAATTTCTTCTTCAGTGATTGGTTTAGAGTGACAAGTGCCGGTTTGTTTGCTTAAATACATTTAAATTATTGAATAAAAATTAGATTTAATCATTTTCCTATTACAGTTATTAAATAAAATGCCCAAAACAAAAGAGTTAACAGTTGAGGCCCGGGCTGGTATTGTTGCTAGGTTTAAAGCCGGTACACCTGCGGCCAAAATAGCTGAAATATATCAAATTTCGCGTAGAACTGTCTACTACTTAATAAAAAAGTTTGATACAGTTGGCACATTAAAAAATAAAAAAAGATCAGGCCGAAAACCTGTGCTGGACCAAAGGCAATGCAGGCAAATACTTGGAGTTGTGGCGAAGAATCCTAGTGCCAGTCCGGTAAAAATTGCCTTAGAATCAAAAAATACAATTGGCAAACAAGTTAGTAGTTCTACAATTCGTCGCAGGCTAAAAGAAGCTGATTTTAAGACATACGTTGTTCGCAAAACGATTGAGATCACACCAACCAACAAAACAAAACGTCTTCGATTTGCGTTGGAATATGTTAAGAAGCCTCTTGACTTTTGGTTTAATATTTTATGGACTGATGAGTCTGCATTTCAGTACCAGGGGTCATACAGCAAGCATTTTATGCATTTGAAAAATAATCAAAAGCATTTGGCAGCCCAGCCAACCAATAGATTTGGTGGGGGCACAGTCATGTTTTGGGGATGTCTTTCCTATTATGGATTCGAAGACTTGGTACCGATAGAAGGAACTTTAAATCAGAACGGATACCTTCTTATCTTAAACAACCATGCTTTTACGTCTGGAAATAGACTTTTTCCAACTACTGAATGGATTCTTCAGCAGGACAATGCTCCATGCCATAAGGGTAGGATACCAACAAAATTTTTAAACGACCTTAATCTGGCGGTTCTTCCGTGGCCCCCCCTAAAGACCAGACCTTAATATCATTGAAAACGAACGAACTATTGATAAAAATAGAAAACGAGAGGGAGCCATCATTGAAATAGCGGAGATTTGGTCCAAATTGACATTAGAATTTGCACAAACTTTGGTAAGGTCAATACCAAAAAGACTTCAAGCAGTTATTGATGCCAAAGGTGGTGTTACAAAATATTAGTATTGTATTTATATAAAATAAAGAAATTCTTATGTTGAAATTAGATGTTAAGCTGAAATTTACTAAATTAAGTTGAGTGAAAATACTTTTGAAGCGCAATAAACATGTGAAAATACTATTGACAACTTGCATGCATATTTTCTTTTGCTTTAAGCTTTGTACTATGAACCGTTATCTTTCGTATTTCTTTTCGACTACCTTCTGCATAGATCAAGCTAAGCGATAAGAACTATTTCAGGCAAATCGGACAACAACAAGAAGAAATATAACAAAAAGAAGTTGAAGTTTGCAAATATTGTGCGTTGTGAAAATACTTTTGACCACCTCTGGTCATGGTCAAAATTATTTTCACAAAGTGCATTTTTGTGCATGGGTCACAAACAGTTGCTTGTGCAGCAAGTGGGGGGAGGTGAAATGCAAAAAAACTTTTGCTTTTGCAAATTCAAACCTATGCAGAGTCAGATGAAAGAAGAATTGAAAAAATAACTGTTCCTATGCGCAAGGAAGAGGCAAATGAAGAGATCTTTATCAGTTGTCAGAAGTATTTGCACACGGTTTCGTCGCATCACAATTATTTTCACAACGCAATTTCTTCTTCAGTGATTGGTTTAGAGTGACAAGTGCCGGTTTGTTTGCTTAAATACATTTAAATTATTGAATAAAAATTAGATTTAATCATTTTCCTATTACAGTTATTAAATAAAATGCCCAAAACAAAAGAGTTAACAGTTGAGGCCCGGGCTGGTATTGTTGCTAGGTTTAAAGCCGGTACACCTGCGGCCAAAATAGCTGAAATATATCAAATTTCGCGTAGAACTGTCTACTACTTAATAAAAAAGTTTGATACAGTTGGCACATTAAAAAATAAAAAAAGATCAGGCCGAAAACCTGTGCTGGACCAAAGGCAATGCAGGCAAATACTTGGAGTTGTGGCGAAGAATCCTAGTGCCAGTCCGGTAAAAATTGCCTTAGAATCAAAAAATACAATTGGCAAACAAGTTAGTAGTTCTACAATTCGTCGCAGGCTAAAAGAAGCTGATTTTAAGACATACGTTGTTCGCAAAACGATTGAGATCACACCAACCAACAAAACAAAACGTCTTCGATTTGCGTTGGAATATGTTAAGAAGCCTCTTGACTTTTGGTTTAATATTTTATGGACTGATGAGTCTGCATTTCAGTACCAGGGGTCATACAGCAAGCATTTTATGCATTTGAAAAATAATCAAAAGCATTTGGCAGCCCAGCCAACCAATAGATTTGGTGGGGGCACAGTCATGTTTTGGGGATGTCTTTCCTATTATGGATTCGAAGACTTGGTACCGATAGAAGGAACTTTAAATCAGAACGGATACCTTCTTATCTTAAACAACCATGCTTTTACGTCTGGAAATAGACTTTTTCCAACTACTGAATGGATTCTTCAGCAGGACAATGCTCCATGCCATAAGGGTAGGATACCAACAAAATTTTTAAACGACCTTAATCTGGCGGTTCTTCCGTGGCCCCCCCAAAGCCCAGACCTTAATATCATTGAAAACGAACGAACTATTGATAAAAATAGAAAACGAGAGGGAGCCATCATTGAAATAGCGGAGATTTGGTCCAAATTGACATTAGAATTTGCACAAACTTTGGTAAGGTCAATACCAAAAAGACTTCAAGCAGTTATTGATGCCAAAGGTGGTGTTACAAAATATTAGTATTGTATTTATATAAAATAAAGAAATTCTTATGTTGAAATTAGATGTTAAGCTGAAATTTACTAAATTAAGTTGAGTGAAAATACTTTTGAAGCGCAATAAACATGTGAAAATACTATTGACAACTTGCATGCATATTTTCTTTTGCTTTAAGCTTTGTACTATGAACCGTTATCTTTCGTATTTCTTTTCGACTACCTTCTGCATAGATCAAGCTAAGCGATAAGAACTATTTCAGGCAAATCGGACAACAACAAGAAGAAATATAACAAAAAGAAGTTGAAGTTTGCAAATATTGTGCGTTGTGAAAATACTTTTGACCACCTCTGGTCATGGTCAAAATTATTTTCACAAAGTGCATTTTTGTGCATGGGTCACAAACAGTTGCTTGTGCAGCAAGTGGGGGGAGGTGAAATGCAAAAAAAACTTTTGCTTTTGCAAATTCAAACCTATGCAGAGTCAGATGAAAGAAGAATTGAAAAAATAACTGTTCCTATGCGCAAGGAAGAGGCAAATGAAGAGATCTTTATCAGTTGTCAGAAGTATTTGCACACGGTTTCGTCGCATCACAATTATTTTCACAACGCAATTTCTTCTTCAGTGATTGGTTTAGAGTGACAAGTGCCGGTTTGTTTGCTTAAATACATTTAAATTATTGAATAAAAATTAGATTTAATCATTTTCCTATTACAGTTATTAAATAAAATGCCCAAAACAAAAGAGTTAACAGTTGAGGCCCGGGCTGGTATTGTTGCTAGGTTTAAAGCCGGTACACCTGCGGCCAAAATAGCTGAAATATATCAAATTTCGCGTAGAACTGTCTACTACTTAATAAAAAAGTTTGATACAGTTGGCACATTAAAAAATAAAAAAAGATCAGGCCGAAAACCTGTGCTGGACCAAAGGCAATGCAGGCAAATACTTGGAGTTGTGGCGAAGAATCCTAGTGCCAGTCCGGTAAAAATTGCCTTAGAATCAAAAAATACAATTGGCAAACAAGTTAGTAGTTCTACAATTCGTCGCAGGCTAAAAGAAGCTGATTTTAAGAAATACGTTGTTCGCAAAACGATTGAGATCACACCAACCAACAAAACAAAACGTCTTCGATTTGCGTTGGAATATGTTAAGAAGCCTCTTGACTTTTGGTTTAATATTTTATGGACTGATGAGTCTGCATTTCAGTACCAGGGGTCATACAGCAAGCATTTTATGCATTTGAAAAATAATCAAAAGCATTTGGCAGCCCAGCCAACCAATAGATTTGGTGGGGGCACAGTCATGTTTTGGGGATGTCTTTCCTATTATGGATTCGGAGACTTGGTACCGATAGAAGGAACTTTAAATCAGAACGGATACCTTCTTATCTTAAACAACCATGCTTTTACGTCTGGAAATAGACTTTTTCCAACTACTGAATGGATTCTTCAGCAGGACAATGCTCCATGCCATAAGGGTAGGATACCAACAAAATTTTTAAACGACCTTAATCTGGCGGTTCTTCCGTGGCCCCCCCAAAGCCCAGACCTTAATATCATTGAAAACGTTTGGGCTTTTATTAAAAACCAACGAACTATTGATAAAAATAGAAAACGAGAGGGAGCCATCATTGAAATAGCGGAGATTTGGTCCAAATTGACATTAGAATTTGCACAAACTTTGGTAAGGTCAATACCAAAAAGACTTCAAGCAGTTATTGATGCCAAAGGTGGTGTTACAAAATATTAGTATTGTATTTATATAAAATAAAGAAATTCTTATGTTTAAATTAGATGTTAAGCTGAAATTTACTAAATTAAGTTGAGTGAAAAAACTTTTGCTTTTGCAAATTCAAACCTATGCAGAGTCAGATGAAAGAAGAATTGAAAAAATAACTGTTCCTATGCGCAAGGAAGAGGCAAATGAAGAGATCTTTATCAGTTGTCAGAAGTATTTGCACACGGTTTCGTCGCATCACAATTATTTTCACAACGCAATTTCTTCTTCAGTGATTGGTTTAGAGTGACAAGTGCCGGTTTGTTTGCTTAAATACATTTAAATTATTGAATAAAAATTAGATTTAATCATTTTCCTATTACAGTTATTAAATAAAATGCCCAAAACAAAAGAGTTAACAGTTGAGGCCCGGGCTGGTATTGTTGCTAGGTTTAAAGCCGGTACACCTGCGGCCAAAATAGCTGAAATATATCAAATTTCGCGTAGAACTGTCTACTACTTAATAAAAAAGTTTGATACAGTTGGCACATTAAAAAATAAAAAAAGATCAGGCCGAAAACCTGTGCTGGACCAAAGGCAATGCAGGCAAATACTTGGAGTTGTGGCGAAGAATCCTAGTGCCAGTCCGGTAAAAATTGCCTTAGAATCAAAAAATACAATTGGCAAACAAGTTAGTAGTTCTACAATTCGTCGCAGGCTAAAAGAAGCTGATTTTAAGACATACGTTGTTCGCAAAACGATTGAGATCACACCAACCAACAAAACAAAACGTCTTCGATTTGCGTTGGAATATGTTAAGAAGCCTCTTGACTTTTGGTTTAATATTTTATGGACTGATGAGTCTGCATTTCAGTACCAGGGGTCATACAGCAAGCATTTTATGCATTTGAAAAATAATCAAAAGCATTTGGCAGCCCAGCCAACCAATAGATTTGGTGGGGGCACAGTCATGTTTTGGGGATGTCTTTCCTATTATGGATTCGGAGACTTGGTACCGATAGAAGGAACTTTAAATCAGAACGGATACCTTCTTATCTTAAACAACCATGCTTTTACGTCTGGAAATAGACTTTTTCCAACTACTGAATGGATTCTTCAGCAGGACAATGCTCCATGCCATAAGGGTAGGATACCAACAAAATTTTTAAACGACCTTAATCTGGCGGTTCTTCCGTGGCCCCCCCAAAGCCCAGACCTTAATATCATTGAAAACGTTTGGGCTTTTATTAAAAACCAACGAACTATTGATAAAAATAGAAAACGAGAGTGAGCCATCATTGAAATAGCGGAGATTTGGTCCAAATTGACATTAGAATTTGCACAAACTTTGGTAAGGTCAATACCAAAAAGACTTCAAGCAGTTATTGATGCCAAAGGTGGTGTTACAAAATATTAGTATTGTATTTATATAAAATAAAGAAATTCTTATGTTGAAATTAGATGTTAAGCTGAAATTTACTAAATTAAGTTGAGTGAAAATACTTTTGAAGCGCAATAAACATGTGAAAATACTATTGACAACTTGCATGCATATTTTCTTTTGCTTTAAGCTTTGTACTATGAACCGTTATCTTTCGTATTTCTTTTCGACTACCTTCTGCATAGATCAAGCTAAGCGATAAGAACTATTTCAGGCAAATCGGACAACAACAAGAAGAAATATAACAAAAAGAAGTTGAAGTTTGCAAATATTGTGCGTTGTGAAAATACTTTTGACCACCTCTGGTCATGGTCAAAATTATTTTCACAAAGTGCATTTTTGTGCATGGGTCACAAACAGTTGCTTGTGCAGCAAGTGGGGGGAGGTGAAATGCAAAAAAACTTTTGCTTTTGCAAATTCAAACCTATGCAGAGTCAGATGAAAGAAGAATTGAAAAAATAACTGTTCCTATGCGCAAGGAAGAGGCAAATGAAGAGATCTTTATCAGTTCTCAGAAGTATTTGCACATGGTTTCGTCGCATCACAATTATTTTCACAACGCAATTTCTTCTTCAGTGATTGGTTTAGAGTGACAAGTGCCGGTTTGTTTGCTTAAATACATTTAAATTATTGAATAAAAATTAGATTTAATCATTTTCCTATTACAGTTATTAAATAAAATGCCCAAAACAAAAGAGTTAACAGTTGAGGCCCGGGCTGGTATTGTTGCTAGGTTTAAAGCCGGTACACCTGCGGCCAAAATAGCTGAAATATATCAAATTTCGCGTAGAACTGTCTACTACTTAATAAAAAAGTTTGATACAGTTGGCACATTAAAAAATAAAAAAAGATCAGGCCGAAAACCTGTGCTGGACCAAAGGCAATGCAGGCAAATACTTGGAGTTGTGGCGAAGAATCCTAGTGCCAGTCCGGTAAAAATTGCCTTAGAATCAAAAAATACAATTGGCAAACAAGTTAGTAGTTCTACAATTCGTCGCAGGCTAAAAGAAGCTGATTTTAAGACATACGTTGTTCGCAAAACGATTGAGATCACACCAACCAACAAAACAAAACGTCTTCGATTTGCGTTGGAATATGTTAAGAAGCCTCTTGACTTTTGGTTTAATATTTTATGGACTGATGAGTCTGCATTTCAGTACCAGGGGTCATACAGCAAGCATTTTATGCATTTGAAAAATAATCAAAAGCATTTGGCAGCCCAGCCAACCAATAGATTTGGTGGGGGCACAGTCATGTTTTGGGGATGTCTTTCCTATTATGGATTCGGAGACTTGGTACCGATAGAAGGAACTTTAAATCAGAACGGATACCTTCTTATCTTAAACAACCATGCTTTTACGTCTGGAAATAGACTTTTTCCAACTACTGAATGGATTCTTCAGCAGGACAATGCTCCATGCCATAAGGGTAGGATACCAACAAAATTTTTAAACGACCTTAATCTGGCGGTTCTTCCGTGGCCCCCCCAAAGCCCAGACCTTAATATCATTGAAAACGTTTGGGCTTTTATTAAAAACCAACGAACTATTGATAAAAATAGAAAACGAGAGTGAGCCATCATTGAAATAGCGGAGATTTGGTCCAAATTGACATTAGAATTTGCACAAACTTTGGTAAGGTCAATACCAAAAAGACTTCAAGCAGTTATTGATGCCAAAGGTGGTGTTACAAAATATTAGTATTGTATTTATATAAAATAAAGAAATTCTTATGTTGAAATTAGATGTTAAGCTGAAATTTACTAAATTAAGTTGAGTGAAAATACTTTTGAAGCGCAATAAACATGTGAAAATACTATTGACAACTTGCATGCATATTTTCTTTTGCTTTAAGCTTTGTACTATGAACCGTTATCTTTCGTATTTCTTTTCGACTACCTTCTGCATAGATCAAGCTAAGCGATAAGAACTATTTCAGGCAAATCGGACAACAACAAGAAGAAATATAACAAAAAGAAGTTGAAGTTTGCAAATATTGTGCGTTGTGAAAATACTTTTGACCACCTCTGGTCATGGTTAAAATTATTTTCACAAAGTGCATTTTTGTGCATGGGTCACAAACAGTTGCTTGTGCAGCAAGTGGGGGGAGGTGAAATGCAAAAAAACTTTTGCTTTTGCAAATTCAAACCTATGCAGAGTCAGATGAAAGAAGAATTGAAAAAATAACTGTTCCTATGCGCAAGGAAGAGGCAAATGAAGAGATCTTTATCAGTTCTCAGAAGTATTTGCACATGGTTTCGTCGCATCACAATTATTTTCACAACGCAATTTCTTCTTCAGTGATTGGTTTAGAGTGACAAGTGCCGGTTTGTTTGCTTAAATACATTTAAATTATTGAATAAAAATTAGATTTAATCATTTTCCTATTGCAGTTATTAAATAAAATGCCCAAAACAAAAGAGTTAACAGTTGAGGCCCGGGCTGGTATTGTTGCTAGGTTTAAAGCCGGTACACCTGCGGCCAAAATAGCTGAAATATATCAAATTTCGCGTAGAACTGTCTACTACTTAATAAAAAAGTTTGATACAGTTGGCACATTAAAAAATAAAAAAAGATCAGGCCGAAAACCTGTGCTGGACCAAAGGCAATGCAGGCAAATACTTGGAGTTGTGGCGAAGAATCCTAGTGCCAGTCCGGTAAAAATTGCCTTAGAATCAAAAAATACAATTGGCAAACAAGTTAGTAGTTCTACAATTCGTCGCAGGCTAAAAGAAGCTGATTTTAAGACATACGTTGTTCGCAAAACGATTGAGATCACACCAACCAACAAAACAAAACGTCTTCGATTTGCGTTGGAATATGTTAAGAAGCCTCTTGACTTTTAGTTTAATATTTTATGGACTGATGAGTCTGCATTTCAGTACCAGGGGTCATACAGCAAGCATTTTATGCATTTGAAAAATAATCAAAAGCATTTGGCAGCCCAGCCAACCAATAGATTTGGTGGGGGCACAGTCATGTTTTGGGGATGTCTTTCCTATTATGGATTCGAAGACTTGGTACCGATAGAAGGAACTTTAAATCAGAACGGATACCTTCTTATCTTAAACAACCATGCTTTTACGTCTGGAAATAGACTTTTTCCAACTACTGAATGGATTCTTCAGCAGGACAATGCTCCATGCCATAAGGGTAGGATACCAACAAAATTTTTAAACGACCTTAATCTGGCGGTTCTTCCGAGGCCCCCCCAAAGCCCAGACCTTAATATCATTGAAAACGTTTGGGCTTTTATTAAAAACCAACGAACTATTGATAAAAATAGAAAACGAGAGGGAGCCATCATTGAAATAGCGGAGATTTGGTCCAAATTGACATTAGAATTTGCACAAACTTTGGTAAGGTCAATACCAAAAAGACTTCAAGCAGTTATTGATGCCAAAGGTGGTGTTACAAAATATTAGTATTGTATTTATATAAAATAAAGAAATTCTTATGTTGAAATTAGATGTTAAGCTGAAATTTACTAAATTAAGTTGAGTGAAAATACTTTTGAAGCGCAATAAACATGTGAAAATACTATTGACAACTTGCATGCATATTTTCTTTTGCTTTAAGCTTTGTACTATGAACCGTTATCTTTCGTATTTCTTTTCGACTACCTTCTGCATAGATCAAGCTAAGCGATAAGAACTATTTCAGGCAAATCGGACAACAACAAGAAGAAATATAACAAAAAGAAGTTGAAGTTTGCAAATATTGTGCGTTGTGAAAATACTTTTGACCACCTCTGGTCATGGTCAAAATTATTTTCACAAAGTGCATTTTTGTGCATGGGTCACAAACAGTTGCTTGTGCAGCAAGTGGGGGGAGGTGAAATGCAAAAAAACTTTTGCTTTTGCAAATTCAAACCTATGCAGAGTCAGATGAAAGAAGAATTGAAAAAATAACTGTTCCTATGCGCAAGGAAGAGGCAAATGAAGAGATCTTTATCAGTTCTCAGAAGTATTTGCACATGGTTTCGTCGCATCACAATTATTTTCACAACGCAATTTCTTCTTCAGTGATTGGTTTAGAGTGACAAGTGCCGGTTTGTTTGCTTAAATACATTTAAATTATTGAATAAAAATTAGATTTAATCATTTTCCTATTACAGTTATTAAATAAAATGCCCAAAACAAAAGAGTTAACAGTTGAGGCCCGGGCTGGTATTGTTGCTAGGTTTAAAGCCGGTACACCTGCGGCCAAAATAGCTGAAATATATCAAATTTCGCGTAGAACTGTCTACTACTTAATAAAAAAGTTTGATACAGTTGGCACATTAAAAAATAAAAAAAGATCAGGCCGAAAACCTGTGCTGGACCAAAGGCAATGCAGGCAAATACTTGGAGTTGTGGCGAAGAATCCTAGTGCCAGTCCGGTAAAAATTGCCTTAGAATCAAAAAATACAATTGGCAAACAAGTTAGTAGTTCTACAATTCGTCGCAGGCTAAAAGAAGCTGATTTTAAGACATACGTTGTTCGCAAAACGATTGAGATCACACCAACCAACAAAACAAAACGTCTTCGATTTGCGTTGGAATATGTTAAGAAGCCTCTTGACTTTTGGTTTAATATTTTATGGACTGATGAGTCTGCATTTCAGTACCAGGGGTCATACAGCAAGCATTTTATGCATTTGAAAAATAATCAAAAGCATTTGGCAGCCCAGCCAACCAATAGATTTGGTGGGGGCACAGTCATGTTTTGGGGATGTCTTTCCTATTATGGATTCGGAGACTTGGTACCGATAGAAGGAACTTTAAATCAGAACGGATACCTTCTTATCTTAAACAACCATGCTTTTACGTCTGGAAATAGACTTTTTCCAACTACTGAATGGATTCTTCAGCAGGACAATGCTCCATGCCATAAGGGTAGGATACCAACAAAATTTTTAAACGACCTTAATCTGGCGGTTCTTCCGTGGCCCCCCCAAAGCCCAGACCTTAATATCATTGAAAACGTTTGGGCTTTTATTAAAAACCAACGAACTATTGATAAAAATAGAAAACGAGAGTGAGCCATCATTGAAATAGCGGAGATTTGGTCCAAATTGACATTAGAATTTGCACAAACTTTGGTAAGGTCAATACCAAAAAGACTTCAAGCAGTTATTGATGCCAAAGGTGGTGTTACAAAATATTAGTATTGTATTTATATAAAATAAAGAAATTCTTATGTTGAAATTAGATGTTAAGCTGAAATTTACTAAATTAAGTTGAGTGAAAATACTTTTGAAGCGCAATAAACATGTGAAAATACTATTGACAACTTGCATGCATATTTTCTTTTGCTTTAAGCTTTGTACTATGAACCGTTATCTTTCGTATTTCTTTTCGACTACCTTCTGCATAGATCAAGCTAAGCGATAAGAACTATTTCAGGCAAATCGGACAACAACAAGAAGAAATATAACAAAAAGAAGTTGAAGTTTGCAAATATTGTGCGTTGTGAAAATACTTTTGACCACCTCTGGTCATGGTTAAAATTATTTTCACAAAGTGCATTTTTGTGCATGGGTCACAAACAGTTGCTTGTGCAGCAAGTGGGGGGAGGTGAAATGCAAAAAAACTTTTGCTTTTGCAAATTCAAACCTATGCAGAGTCAGATGAAAGAAGAATTGAAAAAATAACTGTTCCTATGCGCAAGGAAGAGGCAAATGAAGAGATCTTTATCAGTTCTCAGAAGTATTTGCACATGGTTTCGTCGCATCACAATTATTTTCACAACGCAATTTCTTCTTCAGTGATTGGTTTAGAGTGACAAGTGCCGGTTTGTTTGCTTAAATACATTTAAATTATTGAATAAAAATTAGATTTAATCATTTTCCTATTGCAGTTATTAAATAAAATGCCCAAAACAAAAGAGTTAACAGTTGAGGCCCGGGCTGGTATTGTTGCTAGGTTTAAAGCCGGTACACCTGCGGCCAAAATAGCTGAAATATATCAAATTTCGCGTAGAACTGTCTACTACTTAATAAAAAAGTTTGATACAGTTGGCACATTAAAAAATAAAAAAAGATCAGGCCGAAAACCTGTGCTGGACCAAAGGCAATGCAGGCAAATACTTGGAGTTGTGGCGAAGAATCCTAGTGCCAGTCCGGTAAAAATTGCCTTAGAATCAAAAAATACAATTGGCAAACAAGTTAGTAGTTCTACAATTCGTCGCAGGCTAAAAGAAGCTGATTTTAAGACATACGTTGTTCGCAAAACGATTGAGATCACACCAACCAACAAAACAAAACGTCTTCGATTTGCGTTGGAATATGTTAAGAAGCCTCTTGACTTTTAGTTTAATATTTTATGGACTGATGAGTCTGCATTTCAGTACCAGGGGTCATACAGCAAGCATTTTATGCATTTGAAAAATAATCAAAAGCATTTGGCAGCCCAGCCAACCAATAGATTTGGTGGGGGCACAGTCATGTTTTGGGGATGTCTTTCCTATTATGGATTCGAAGACTTGGTACCGATAGAAGGAACTTTAAATCAGAACGGATACCTTCTTATCTTAAACAACCATGCTTTTACGTCTGGAAATAGACTTTTTCCAACTACTGAATGGATTCTTCAGCAGGACAATGCTCCATGCCATAAGGGTAGGATACCAACAAAATTTTTAAACGACCTTAATCTGGCGGTTCTTCCGAGGCCCCCCCAAAGCCCAGACCTTAATATCATTGAAAACGTTTGGGCTTTTATTAAAAACCAACGAACTATTGATAAAAATAGAAAACGAGAGGGAGCCATCATTGAAATAGCGGAGATTTGGTCCAAATTGACATTAGAATTTGCACAAACTTTGGTAAGGTCAATACCAAAAAGACTTCAAGCAGTTATTGATGCCAAAGGTGGTGTTACAAAATATTAGTATTGTATTTATATAAAATAAAGAAATTCTTATGTTGAAATTAGATGTTAAGCTGAAATTTACTAAATTAAGTTGAGTGAAAATACTTTTGAAGCGCAATAAACATGTGAAAATACTATTGACAACTTGCATGCATATTTTCTTTTGCTTTAAGCTTTGTACTATGAACCGTTATCTTTCGTATTTCTTTTCGACTACCTTCTGCATAGATCAAGCTAAGCGATAAGAACTATTTCAGGCAAATCGGACAACAACAAGAAGAAATATAACAAAAAGAAGTTGAAGTTTGCAAATATTGTGCGTTGTGAAAATACTTTTGACCACCTCTGGTCATGGTCAAAATTATTTTCACAAAGTGCATTTTTGTGCATGGGTCACAAACAGTTGCTTGTGCAGCAAGTGGGGGGAGGTGAAATGCAAAAAAACTTTTGCTTTTGCAAATTCAAACCTATGCAGAGTCAGATGAAAGAAGAATTGAAAAAATAACTGTTCCTATGCGCAAGGAAGAGGCAAATGAAGAGATCTTTATCAGTTCTCAGAAGTATTTGCACATGGTTTCGTCGCATCACAATTATTTTCACAACGCAATTTCTTCTTCAGTGATTGGTTTAGAGTGACAAGTGCCGGTTTGTTTGCTTAAATACATTTAAATTATTGAATAAAAATTAGATTTAATCATTTTCCTATTACAGTTATTAAATAAAATGCCCAAAACAAAAGAGTTAACAGTTGAGGCCCGGGCTGGTATTGTTGCTAGGTTTAAAGCCGGTACACCTGCGGCCAAAATAGCTGAAATATATCAAATTTCGCGTAGAACTGTCTACTACTTAATAAAAAAGTTTGATACAGTTGGCACATTAAAAAATAAAAAAAGATCAGGCCGAAAACCTGTGCTGGACCAAAGGCAATGCAGGCAAATACTTGGAGTTGTGGCGAAGAATCCTAGTGCCAGTCCGGTAAAAATTGCCTTAGAATCAAAAAATACAATTGGCAAACAAGTTAGTAGTTCTACAATTCGTCGCAGGCTAAAAGAAGCTGATTTTAAGACATACGTTGTTCGCAAAACGATTGAGATCACACCAACCAACAAAACAAAACGTCTTCGATTTGCGTTGGAATATGTTAAGAAGCCTCTTGACTTTTGGTTTAATATTTTATGGACTGATGAGTCTGCATTTCAGTACCAGGGGTCATACAGCAAGCATTTTATGCATTTGAAAAATAATCAAAAGCATTTGGCAGCCCAGCCAACCAATAGATTTGGTGGGGGCACAGTCATGTTTTGGGGATGTCTTTCCTATTATGGATTCGGAGACTTGGTACCGATAGAAGGAACTTTAAATCAGAACGGATACCTTCTTATCTTAAACAACCATGCTTTTACGTCTGGAAATAGACTTTTTCCAACTACTGAATGGATTCTTCAGCAGGACAATGCTCCATGCCATAAGGGTAGGATACCAACAACATTTTTAAACGACCTTAATCTGGCGGTTCTTCCGTGGCCCCCCCAAAGCCCAGACCTTAATATCATTGAAAACGTTTGGGCTTTTATTAAAAACCAACGAACTATTGATAAAAATAGAAAACGAGAGGGAGCCATCATTGAAATAGCGGAGATTTGGTCCAAATTGACATTAGAATTTGCACAAACTTTGGTAAGGTCAATACCAAAAAGACTTCAAGCAGTTATTGATGCCAAAGGTGGTGTTACAAAATATTAGTATTGTATTTATATAAAATAAAGAAATTCTTATGTTGAAATTAGATGTTAAGCTGAAATTTACTAAATTAAGTTGAGTGAAAATACTTTTGAAGCGCAATAAACATGTGAAAATACTATTGACAACTTGCATGCATATTTTCTTTTGCTTTAAGCTTTGTACTATGAACCGTTATCTTTCGTATTTCTTTTCGACTACCTTCTGCATAGATCAAGCTAAGCGATAAGAACTATTTCAGGCAAATCGGACAACAACAAGAAGAAATATAACAAAAAGAAGTTGAAGTTTGCAAATATTGTGCGTTGTGAAAATACTTTTGACCACCTCTGGTCATGGTCAAAATTATTTTCACAAAGTGCATTTTTGTGCATGGGTCACAAACAGTTGCTTGTGCAGCAAGTGGGGGGAGGTGAAATGCAAAAAAACTTTTGCTTTTGCAAATTCAAACCTATGCAGAGTCAGATGAAAGAAGAATTGAAAAAATAACTGTTCCTATGCGCAAGGAAGAGGCAAATGAAGAGATCTTTATCAGTTGTCAGAAGTATTTGCACACGGTTTCGTCGCATCACAATTATTTTCACAACGCAATTTCTTCTTGAGTGATTGGTTTAGAGTGACAAGTGCCGGTTTGTTTGCTTAAATACATTTAAATTATTGAATAAAAATTAGATTTAATCATTTTCCTATTACAGTTATTAAATAAAATGCCCAAAACAAAAGAGTTAACAGTTGAGGCCCGGGCTGGTATTGTTGCTAGATTTAAAGCCGGTACACTTGCGGCCAAAATAGCTGAAATATATCAAATTTCGCGTAGAACTGTCTACTACTTAATAAAAAAGTTTGATACAGTTGGCACATTAAAAAATAAAAAAAGATCAGGCCGAAAACCTGTGCTGGACCAAAGGCAATGCAGGCAAATACTTGGAGTTGTGGCGAAGAATCCTAGTGCCAGTCCGGTAAAAATTGCCTTAGAATCAAAAAATACAATTGGCAAACAAGTTAGTAGTTCTACAATTCGTCGCAGGCTAAAAGAAGCTGATTTTAAGACATACGTTGTTCGCAAAACGATTGAGATCACACCAACCAACAAAACAAAACGTCTTCGATTTGCGTTGGAATATGTTAAGAAGCCTCTTGACTTTTGGTTTAATATTTTATGGACTGATGAGTCTGCATTTCAGTACCAGGGGTCATACAGCAAGCATTTTATGCATTTGAAAAATAATCAAAAGCATTTGGCAGCCCAGCCAACCAATAGATTTGGTGGGGGCACAGTCATGTTTTGGGGATGTCTTTCCTATTATGGATTCGGAGACTTGGTACCGATAGAAGGAACTTTAAATCAGAACGGATACCTTCTTATCTTAAACAACCATGCTTTTACGTCTGGAAATAGACTTTTTCCAACTACTGAATGGATTCTTCAGCAGGACAATGCTCCATGCCATAAGGGTAGGATACCAACAAAATTTTTAAACGACCTTAATCTGGCGGTTCTTCCGTGGCCCCCCCAAAGCCCAGACCTTAATATCATTGAAAACGTTTGGGCTTTTATTAAAAACCAACGAACTATTGATAAAAATAGAAAACGAGAGTGAGCCATCATTGAAATAGCGGAGATTTGGTCCAAATTGACATTAGAATTTGCACAAACTTTGGTAAGGTCAATACCAAAAAGACTTCAAGCAGTTATTGATGCCAAAGGTGGTGTTACAAAATATTAGTATTGTATTTATATAAAATAAAGAAATTCTTATGTTGAAATTAGATGTTAAGCTGAAATTTACTAAATTAAGTTGAGTGAAAATACTTTTGAAGCGCAATAAACATGTGAAAATACTATTGACAACTTGCATGCATATTTTCTTTTGCTTTAAGCTTTGTACTATGAACCGTTATCTTTCGTATTTCTTTTCGACTACCTTCTGCATAGATCAAGCTAAGCGATAAGAACTATTTCAGGCAAATCGGACAACAACAAGAAGAAATATAACAAAAAGAAGTTGAAGTTTGCAAATATTGTGCGTTGTGAAAATACTTTTGACCACCTCTGGTCATGGTCAAAATTATTTTCACAAAGTGCATTTTTGTGCATGGGTCACAAACAGTTGCTTGTGCAGCAAGTGGGGGGAGGTGAAATGCAAAAAAAACTTTTGCTTTTGCAAATTCAAACCTATGCAGAGTCAGATGAAAGAAGAATTGAAAAAATAACTGTTCCTATGCGCAAGGAAGAGGCAAATGAAGAGATCTTTATCAGTTGTCAGAAGTATTTGCACACGGTTTCGTCGCATCACAATTATTTTCACAACGCAATTTCTTCTTGAGTGATTGGTTTAGAGTGACAAGTGCCGGTTTGTTTGCTTAAATACATTTAAATTATTGAATAAAAATTAGATTTAATCATTTTCCTATTACAGTTATTAAATAAAATGCCCAAAACAAAAGAGTTAACAGTTGAGGCCCGGGCTGGTATTGTTGCTAGATTTAAAGCCGGTACACTTGCGGCCAAAATAGCTGAAATATATCAAATTTCGCGTAGAACTGTCTACTACTTAATAAAAAAGTTTGATACAGTTGGCACATTAAAAAATAAAAAAAGATCAGGCCGAAAACCTGTGCTGGACCAAAGGCAATGCAGGCAAATACTTGGAGTTGTGGCGAAGAATCCTAGTGCCAGTCCGGTAAAAATTGCCTTAGAATCAAAAAATACAATTGGCAAACAAGTTAGTAGTTCTACAATTCGTCGCAGGCTAAAAGAAGCTGATTTTAAGACATACGTTGTTCGCAAAACGATTGAGATCACACCAACCAACAAAACAAAACGTCTTCGATTTGCGTTGGAATATGTTAAGAAGCCTCTTGACTTTTGGTTTAATATTTTATGGACTGATGAGTCTGCATTTCAGTACCAGGGGTCATACAGCAAGCATTTTATGCATTTGAAAAATAATCAAAAGCATTTGGCAGCCCAGCCAACCAATAGATTTGGTGGGGGCACAGTCATGTTTTGGGGATGTCTTTCCTATTATGGATTCGGAGACTTGGTACCGATAGAAGGAACTTTAAATCAGAACGGATACCTTCTTATCTTAAACAACCATGCTTTTACGTCTGGAAATAGACTTTTTCCAACTACTGAATGGATTCTTCAGCAGGACAATGCTCCATGCCATAAGGGTAGGATACCAACAAAATTTTTAAACGACCTTAATCTGGCGGTTCTTCCGTGGCCCCCCCAATGCCCAGACCTTAATATCATTGAAAACGTTTGGGCTTTTATTAAAAACCAACGAACTATTGATAAAAATAGAAAACGAGAGGGAGCCATCATTGAAATAGCGGAGATTTGGTCCAAATTGACATTAGAATTTGCACAAACTTTGGTAAGGTCAATACCAAAAAGACTTCAAGCAGTTATTGATGCCAAAGGTGGTGTTACAAAATATTAGTATTGCATTTATATAAAATAAAGAAATTCTTATGTTGAAATTAGATGTTAAGCTGAAATTTACTAAATTAAGTTGAGTGAAAATACTTTTGAAGCGCAATAAACATGTGAAAATACTATTGACAACTTGCATGCATATTTTCTTTTGCTTTAAGCTTTGTACTATGAACCGTTATCTTTCGTATTTCTTTTCGACTACCTTCTGCATAGATCAAGCTAAGCGATAAGAACTATTTCAGGCAAATCGGACAACAACAAGAAGAAATATAACAAAAAGAAGTTGAAGTTTGCAAATATTGTGCGTTGTGAAAATACTTTTGACCACCTCTGGTCATGGTCAAAATTATTTTCACAAAGTGCATTTTTGTGCATGGGTCACAAACAGTTGCTTGTGCAGCAAGTGGGGGGAGGTGAAATGCAAAAAAACTTTTGCTTTTGCAAATTCAAACCTATGCAGAGTCAGATGAAAGAAGAATTGAAAAAATAACTGTTCCTATGCGCAAGGAAGAGGCAAATGAAGAGATCTTTATCAGTTCTCAGAAGTATTTGCACATGGTTTCGTCGCATCACAATTATTTTCACAACGCAATTTCTTCTTCAGTGATTGGTTTAGAGTGACAAGTGCCGGTTTGTTTGCTTAAATACATTTAAATTATTGAATAAAAATTAGATTTAATCATTTTCCTATTACAGTTATTAAATAAAATGCCCAAAACAAAAGAGTTAACAGTTGAGGCCCGGGCTGGTATTGTTGCTAGGTTTAAAGCCGGTACACCTGCGGCCAAAATAGCTGAAATATATCAAATTTCGCGTAGAACTGTCTACTACTTAATAAAAAAGTTTGATACAGTTGGCACATTAAAAAATAAAAAAAGATCAGGCCGAAAACCTGTGCTGAACCAAAGGCAATGCAGGCAAATACTTGGAGTTGTGGCGAAGAATCCTAGTGCCAGTCCGGTAAAAATTGCCTTAGAATCAAAAAATACAATTGGCAAACAAGTTAGTAGTTCTACAATTCGTCGCAGGCTAAAAGAAGCTGATTTTAAGACATACGTTGTTCGCAAAACGATTGAGATCACACCAACCAACAAAACAAAACGTCTTCGATTTGCGTTGGAATATGTTAAGAAGCCTCTTGACTTTTGGTTTAATATTTTATGGACTGATGAGTCTGCATTTCAGTACCAGGGGTCATACAGCAAGCATTTTATGCATTTGAAAAATAATCAAAAGCATTTGGCAGCCCAGCCAACCAATAGATTTGGTGGGGGCACAGTCATGTTTTGGGGATGTCTTTCCTATTATGGATTCGGAGACTTGGTACCGATAGAAGGAACTTTAAATCAGAACGGATACCTTCTTATCTTAAACAACCATGCTTTTACGTCTGGAAATAGACTTTTTCCAACTACTGAATGGATTCTTCAGCAGGACAATGCTCCATGCCATAAGGGTAGGATACCAACAAAATTTTTAAACGACCTTAATCTGGCGGTTCTTCGTTTGGGCTTTTATTAAAAACCAACGAACTATTGATAAAAATAGAAAACGAGAGGGAGCCATCATTGAAATAGCGGAGATTTGGTCCAAATTGACATTAGAATTTGCACAAACTTTGGTAAGGTCAATACCAAAAAGACTTCAAGCAGTTATTGATGCCAAAGTTGGTGTTACAAAATATTAGTATTGTATTTATATAAAATAAAGAAATTCTTATGTTGAAATTAGATGTTAAGCTGAAATTTACTAAATTAAGTTGAGTGAAAATACTTTTGAAGCGCAATAAACATGTGAAAATACTATTGACAACTTGCATGCATATTTTCTTTTGCTTTAAGCTTTGTACTATGAACCGTTATCTTTCGTATTTCTTTTCGACTACCTTCTGCATAGATCAAGCTAAGCGATAAGAACTATTTCAGGCAAATCGGACAACAACAAGAAGAAATATAACAAAAAGAAGTTGAAGTTTGCAAATATTGTGCGTTGTGAAAATACTTTTGACCACCTCTGGTCATGGTCAAAATTATTTTCACAAAGTGCATTTTTGTGCATGGGTCACAAACAGTTGCTTGTGCAGCAAGTGGGGGGAGGTGAAATGCAAAAAAACTTTTGCTTTTGCAAATTCAAACCTATGCAGAGTCAGATGAAAGAAGAATTGAAAAAATAACTGTTCCTATGCGCAAGGAAGAGGCAAATGAAGAGATCTTTATCAGTTGTCAGAAGTATTTGCACACGGTTTCGTCGCATCACAATTATTTTCACAACGCTATTTCTTCTTCAGTGATTGGTTTAGAGTGACAAGTGCCGGTTTGTTTGCTTAAATACATTTAAATTATTGAATAAAAATTAGATTTAATCATTTTCCTATTACAGTTATTAAATAAAATGCCCAAAACAAAAGAGTTAACAGTTGAGGCCCGGGCTGGTATTGTTGCTAGGTTTAAAGCCGGTACACCTGCGGCCAAAATAGCTGAAATATATCAAATTTCGCGTAGAACTGTCTACTACTTAATAAAAAAGTTTGATACAGTTGGCACATTAAAAAATAAAAAAAGATCAGGCCGAAAACCTGTGCTGGACCAAAGGCAATGCAGGCAAATACTTGGAGTTGTGGCGAAGAATCCTAGTGCCAGTCCGGTAAAAATTGCCTTAGAATCAAAAAATACAATTGGCAAACAAGTTAGTAGTTCTACAATTCGTCGCAGGCTAAAAGAAGCTGATTTTAAGACATACGTTGTTCGCAAAACGATTGAGATCACACCAACCAACAAAACAAAACGTCTTCGATTTGCGTTGGAATATGTTAAGAAGCCTCTTGACTTTTGGTTTAATATTTTATGGACTGATGAGTCTGCATTTCAGTACCAGGGGTCATACAGCAAGCATTTTATGCATTTGAAAAATAATCAAAAGCATTTGGCAGCCCAGCCAACCAATAGATTTGGTGGGGGCACAGTCATGTTTTGGGGATGTCTTTCCTATTATGGATTCGGAGACTTGGTACCGATAGAAGGAACTTTAAATCAGAACGGATACCTTCTTATCTTAAACAACCATGCTTTTACGTCTGGAAATAGACTTTTTCCAACTACTGAATGGATTCTTCAGCAGGACAATGCTCCATGCCATAAGGGTAGGATACCAACAAAATTTTTAAACGACCTTAATCTGGCGGTTCTTCCGTGGCCCCCCCAAAGCCCAGACCTTAATATCATTGAAAACGTTTGGGCTTTTATTAAAAACCAACGAACTATTGATAAAAATAGAAAACGAGAGGGAGCCATCATTGAAATAGCGGAGATTTGGTCCAAATTGACATTAGAATTTGCACAAACTTTGGTAAGGTCAATACCAAAAAGACTTCAAGCAGTTATTGATGCCAAAGGTGGTGTTACAAAATATTAGTATTGTATTTATATAAAATAAAGAAATTTTTATGTTGAAATTATATGTTAAGCTGAAATTTACTAAATTAAGTTGAGTGAAAATACTTTTGAAGCGCAATAAACATGTGAAAATACTATTGACAACTTGCATGCATATTTTCTTTTGCTTTAAGCTTTGTACTATGAACCGTTATCTTTCGTATTTCTTTTCGACTACCTTCTGCATAGATCAAGCTAAGCGATAAGAACTATTTCAGGCAAATCGGACAACAACAAGAAGAAATATAACAAAAAGAAGTTGAAGTTTGCAAATATTGTGCGTTGTGAAAATACTTTTGACCACCTCTGGTCATGGTCAAAATTATTTTCACAAAGTGCATTTTTGTGCATGGGTCACAAACAGTTGCTTGTGCAGCAAGTGGGGGGAGGTGAAATGCAAAAAAACTTTTGCTTTTGCAAATTCAAACCTATGCAGAGTCAGATGAAAGAAGAATTGAAAAAATAACTGTTCCTATGCGCAAGGAAGAGGCAAATGAAGAGATCTTTATCAGTTGTCAGAAGTATTTGCACACGGTTTCGTCGCATCACAATTATTTTCACAAAGCAATTTCTTCTTCAGTGATTGGTTTAGAGTGACAAGTGCCGGTTTGTTTGCTTAAATACATTTAAATTATTGAATAAAAATTAGATTTAACCATTTTCCTATTACAGTTATTAAATAAAATGCCCAAAACAAAAGAGTTAACAGTTGAGGCCCGGGCTGGTATTGTTGCTAGGTTTAAAGCCGGTACACCTGCGGCCAAAATAGCTGAAATATATCAAATTTCGCGTAGAACTGTCTACTACTTAATAAAAAAGTTTGATACAGTTGGCACATTAAAAAATAAAAAAAGGTCAGGCCGAAAACCTGTGCTGGACCAAAGGCAATGCAGGCAAATACTTGGAGTTGTGGCGAAGAATCCTAGTGCCAGTCCGGTAAAAATTGCCTTAGAATCAAAAAATACAATTGGCAAACAAGTTAGTAGTTCTACAATTCGTCGCAGGCTAAAAGAAGCTGATTTTAAGACATACGTTGTTCGCAAAACGATTGAGATCACACCAACCAACAAAACAAAACGTCTTCGATTTGCGTTGGAATATGTTAAGAAGCCTCTTGACTTTTGGTTTAATATTTTATGGACTGATGAGTCTGCATTTCAGTACCAGGGGTCATACAGCAAGCATTTTATGCATTTGAAAAATAATCAAAAGCATTTGGCAGCCCAGCCAACCAATAGATTTGGTGGGGGCACAGTCATGTTTTGGGGATGTCTTTCCTATTATGGATTCGGAGACTTGGTACCGATAGAAGGAACTTTAAATCAGAACGGATACCTTCTTATCTTAAACAACCATGCTTTTACGTCTGGAAATAGACTTTTTCCAACTACTGAATGGATTCTTCAGCAGGACAATGCTCCATGCCATAAGGGTAGGATACCAACAAAATTTTTAAACGACCTTAATCTGGCGGTTCTTCCGTGGCCCCCCCAAAGCCCAGACCTTAATATCATTGAAAACGTTTGGGCTTTTATTAAAAACCAACGAACTATTGATAAAAATAGAAAACGAGAGGGAGCCATCATTGAAATAGCGGAGATTTGGTCCAAATTGACATTAGAATTTGCACAAACTTTGGTAAGGTCAATACCAAAAAGACTTCAAGCAGTTATTGATGCCAAAGGTGGTGTTACAAAATATTAGTATTGTATTTATATAAAATAAAGAAATTCTTATGTTGAAATTAGATGTTAAGCTGAAATTTACTAAATTAAGTTGAGTGAAAATACTTTTGAAGCGCAATAAACATGTGAAAATACTATTGACAACTTGCATGCATATTTTCTTTTGCTTTAAGCTTTGTACTATGAACCGTTATCTTTCGTATTTCTTTTCGACTACCTTCTGCATAGATCAAGCTAAGCGATAAGAACTATTTCAGCCAAATCGGACAACAACAAGAAGAAATATAACAAAAAGAAGTTGAAGTTTGCAAATATTGTGCGTTGTGAAAATACTTTTGACCACCTCTGGTCATGGTCAAAATTATTTTCACAAAGTGCATTTTTGTGCATGGGTCACAAACAGTTGCTTGTGCAGCAAGTGGGGGGAGGTGAAATGCAAAAAAACTTTTGCTTTTGCAAATTCAAACCTATGCAGAGTCAGATGAAAGAAGAATTGAAAAAATAACTGTTCCTATGCGCAAGGAAGAGGCAAATGAAGAGATCTTTATCAGTTGTCAGAAGTATTTGCACACGGTTTCGTCGCATCACAATTATTTTCACAACGCAATTTCTTCTTCAGTGATTGGTTTAGAGTGACAAGTGCCGGTTTGTTTGCTTAAATACATTTAAATTATTGAATAAAAATTAGATTTAATCATTTTCCTATTACAGTTATTAAATAAAATGCCCAAAACAAAAGAGTTAACAGTTGAGGCCCGGGCTGGTATTGTTGCTAGGTTTAAAGCCGGTAAACCTGCGGCCAAAATAGCTGAAATATATCAAATTTCGCGTAGAACTGTCTACTACTTAATAAAAAAGTTTGATACAGTTGGCACATTAAAAAATAAAAAAAGATCAGGCCGAAAACCTGTGCTGGACCAAAGGCAATGCAGGCAAATACTTGGAGTTGTGGCGAAGAATCCTAGTGCCAGTCCGGTAAAAATTGCCTTAGAATCAAAAAATACAATTGGCAAACAAGTTAGTAGTTCTACAATTCGTCGCAGGCTAAAAGAAGCTGATTTTAAGACATACGTTGTTCGCAAAACGATTGAGATCACACCAACCAACAAAACAAAACGTCTTCGATTTGCGTTGGAATATGTTAAGAAGCCTCTTGACTTTTGGTTTAATATTTTATGGACTGATGAGTCTGCATTTCAGTACCAGGGGTCATACAGCAAGCATTTTATGCATTTGAAAAATAATCAAAAGCATTTGGCAGCCCAGCCAACCAATAGATTTGGTGGGGGCACAGTCATGTTTTGGGGATGTCTTTCCTATTATGGATTCGGAGACTTGGTACCGATAGAAGGAACTTTAAATCAGAACGGATACCTTCTTATCTTAAACAACCATGCTTTTACGTCTGGAAATAGACTTTTTCCAACTACTGAATGGATTCTTCAGCAGGACAATGCTCCATGCCATAAGGGTAGGATACCAACAAAATTTTTAAACGACCTTAATCTGGCGGTTCTTCCGTGGCCCCCCCAAAGCCCAGACCTTAATATCATTGAAAACGTTTGGGCTTTTATTAAAAACCAACGAACTATTGATAAAAATAGAAAACGAGAGGGAGCCATCATTGAAATAGCGGAGATTTGGTCCAAATTGACATTAGAATTTGCACAAACTTTGGTAAGGTCAATACCAAAAAGACTTCAAGCAGTTATTGATGCCAAAGGTGGTGTTACAAAATATTAGTATTGTATTTATATAAAATAAAGAAATTCTTATGTTGAAATTAGATGTTAAGCTGAAATTTACTAAATTAAGTTGAGTGAAAATACTTTTGAAGCGCAATAAACATGTGAAAATACTATTGACAACTTGCATGCATATTTTCTTTTGCTTTAAGCTTTGTACTATGAACCGTTATCTTTCGTATTTCTTTTCGACTACCTTCTGCATAGATCAAGCTAAGCGATAAGAACTATTTCAGGCAAATCGGACAACAACAAGAAGAAATATAACAAAAAGAAGTTGAAGTTTGCAAATATTGTGCGTTGTGAAAATACTTTTGACCACCTCTGGTCATGGTCAAAATTATTTTCACAAAGTGCATTTTTGTGCATGGGTCACAAACAGTTGCTTGTGCAGCAAGTGGGGGGAGGTGAAATGCAAAAAAAACTTTTGCTTTTGCAAATTCAAACCTATGCAGAGTCAGATGAAAGAAGAATTGAAAAAATAACTGTTCCTATGCGCAAGGAAGAGGCAAATGAAGAGATCTTTATCAGTTGTCAGAAGTATTTGCACACGGTTTCGTCGCATCACAATTATTTTCACAACGCAATTTCTTCTTCAGTGATTGGTTTAGAGTGACAAGTGCCGGTTTGTTTGCTTAAATACATTTAAATTATTGAATAAAAATTAGATTTAATCATTTTCCTATTACAGTTATTAAATAAAATGCCCAAAACAAAAGAGTTAACAGTTGAGGCCCGGGCTGGTATTGTTGCTAGGTTTAAAGCCGGTACACCTGCGGCCAAAATAGCTGAAATATATCAAATTTCGCGTAGAACTGTCTACTACTTAATAAAAAAGTTTGATACAGTTGGCACATTAAAAAATAAAAAAAGATCAGGCCGAAAACCTGTGCTGGACCAAAGGCAATGCAGGCAAATACTTGGAGTTGTGGCGAAGAATCCTAGTGCCAGTCCGGTAAAAATTGCCTTAGAATCAAAAAATACAATTGGCAAACAAGTTAGTAGTTCTACAATTCGTCGCAGGCTAAAAGAAGCTGATTTTAAGACATACGTTGTTCGCAAAACGATTGAGATCACACCAACCAACAAAACAAAACGTCTTCGATTTGCGTTGGAATATGTTAAGAAGCCTCTTGACTTTTGGTTTAATATTTTATGGACTGATGAGTCTGCATTTCAGTACCAGGGGTCATACAGCAAGCATTTTATGCATTTGAAAAATAATCAAAAGCATTTGGCAGCCCAGCCAACCAATAGATTTGGTGGGGGCACAGTCATGTTTTGGGGATGTCTTTCCTATTATGGATTCGGAGACTTGGTACCGATAGAAGGAACTTTAAATCAGAACGGATACCTTCTTATCTTAAACAACCATGCTTTTACGTCTGGAAATAGACTTTTTCCAACTACTGAATGGATTCTTCAGCAGGACAATGCTCCATGCCATAAGGGTAGGATACCAACAAAATTTTTAAACGACCTTAATCTGGCGGTTCTTCCGTGGCCCCCCCAATGCCCAGACCTTAATATCATTGAAAACGTTTGGGCTTTTATTAAAAACCAACGAACTATTGATAAAAATAGAAAACGAGAGGGAGCCATCATTGAAATAGCGGAGATTTGGTCCAAATTGACATTAGAATTTGCACAAACTTTGGTAAGGTCAATACCAAAAAGACTTCAAGCAGTTATTGATGCCAAAGGTGGTGTTACAAAATATTAGTATTGTATTTATATAAAATAAAGAAATTCTTATGTTGAAATTAGATGTTAAGCTGAAATTTACTAAATTAAGTTGAGTGAAAATACTTTTGAAGCGCAATAAACATGTGAAAATACTATTGACAACTTGCATGCATATTTTCTTTTGCTTTAAGCTTTGTACTATGAACCGTTATCTTTCGTATTTCTTTTCGACTACCTTCTGCATAGATCAAGCTAAGCGATAAGAACTATTTCAGGCAAATCGGACAACAACAAGAAGAAATATAATAAAAAGAAGTTGAAGTTTGCAAATATTGTGCGTTGTGAAAATACTTTTGACCACCTCTGGTCATGGTCAAAATTATTTTCACAAAGTGCATTTTTGTGCATGGGTCACAAACAGTTGCTTGTGCAGCAAGTGGGGGGAGGTGAAATGCAAAAAAAACTTTTGCTTTTGCAAATTCAAACCTATGCAGAGTCAGATGAAAGAAGAATTGAAAAAATAACTGTTCCTATGCGCAAGGAAGAGGCAAATGAAGAGATCTTTATCAGTTGTCAGAAGTATTTGCACACGGTTTCGTCGCATCACAATTATTTTCACAACGCAATTTCTTCTTCAGTGATTGGTTTAGAGTGACCAGTGCCGGTTTGTTTGCTTAAATACATTTAAATTATTGAATAAAAATTAGATTTAATCATTTTCCTATTACAGTTATTAAATAAAATGCCCAAAACAAAAGAGTTAACAGTTGAGGCCCGGGCTGGTATTGTTGCTAGGTTTAAAGCCGGTACACCTGCGGCCAAAATAGCTGAAATATATCAAATTTCGCGTAGAACTGTCTACTACTTAATAAAAAAGTTTGATACAGTTGGCACATTAAAAAATAAAAAAAGATCAGGCCGAAAACCTGTGCTGGACCAAAGGCAATGCAGGCAAATACTTGGAGTTGTGGCGAAGAATCCTAGTGCCAGTCCGGTAAAAATTGCCTTAGAATCAAAAAATACAATTGGCAAACAAGTTAGTAGTTCTACAATTCGTCGCAGGCTAAAAGAAGCTGATTTTAAGACATACGTTGTTCGCAAAACGATTGAGATCACACCAACCAACAAAACAAAACGTCTTCGATTTGCGTTGGAATATGTTAAGAAGCCTCTTGACTTTTGGTTTAATATTTTATGGACTGATGAGTCTGCATTTCAGTACCAGGGGTCATACAGCAAGCATTTTATGCATTTGAAAAATAATCAAAAGCATTTGGCAGCCCAGCCAACCAATAGATTTGGTGGGGGCACAGTCATGTTTTGGGGATGTCTTTCCTATTATGGATTCGGAGACTTGGTACCGATAGAAGGAACTTTAAATCAGAACGGATACCTTCTTATCTTAAACAACCATGCTTTTACGTCTGGAAATAGACTTTTTCCAACTACTGAATGGATTCTTCAGCAGGACAATGCTCCATGCCATAAGGGTAGGATACCAACAAAATTTTTAAACGACCTTAATCTGGCGGTTCTTCCGTGGCCCCCCCAAAGCCCAGACCTTAATATCATTGAAAACGTTTGGGCTTTTATTAAAAACCAACGAACTATTGATAAAAATAGAAAACGAGAGGGAGCCATCATTGAAATAGCGGAGATTTGGTCCAAATTGACATTAGAATTTGCACAAACTTTGGTAAGGTCAATACCAAAAAGACTTCAAGCAGTTATTGATGCCAAAGGTGGTGTTACAAAATATTAGTATTGTATTTATATAAAATAAAGAAATTCTTATGTTGAAATTAGATGTTAAGCTGAAATTTACTAAATTAAGTTGAGTGAAAATACTTTTGAAGCGCAATAAACATGTGAAAATACTATTGACAACTTGCATGCATATTTTCTTTTGCTTTAAGCTTTGTACTATGAACCGTTATCTTTCGTATTTCTTTTCGACTACCTTCTGCATAGATCAAGCTAAGCGATAAGAACTATTTCAGCCAAATCGGACAACAACAAGAAGAAATATAATAAAAAGAAGTTGAAGTTTGCAAATATTGTGCGTTGTGAAAATACTTTTGACCACCTCTGGTCATGGTCAAAATTATTTTCACAAAGTGCATTTTTGTGCATGGGTCACAAACAGTTGCTTGTGCAGCAAGTGGGGGGAGGTGAAATGCAAAAAAAACTTTTGCTTTTGCAAATTCAAACCTATGCAGAGTCAGATGAAAGAAGAATTGAAAAAATAACTGTTCCTATGCGCAAGGAAGAGGCAAATGAAGAGATCTTTATCAGTTGTCAGAAGTATTTGCACACGGTTTCGTCGCATCACAATTATTTTCACAACGCAATTTCTTCTTCAGTGATTGGTTTAGAGTGACCAGTGCCGGTTTGTTTGCTTAAATACATTTAAATTATTGAATAAAAATTAGATTTAATCATTTTCCTATTACAGTTATTAAATAAAATGCCCAAAACAAAAGAGTTAACAGTTGAGGCCCGGGCTGGTATTGTTGCTAGGTTTAAAGCCGGTACACCTGCGGCCAAAATAGCTGAAATATATCAAATTTCGCGTAGAACTGTCTACTACTTAATAAAAAAGTTTGATACAGTTGGCACATTAAAAAATAAAAAAAGATCAGGCCGAAAACCTGTGCTGGACCAAAGGCAATGCAGGCAAATACTTGGAGTTGTGGCGAAGAATCCTAGTGCCAGTCCGGTAAAAATTGCCTTAGAATCAAAAAATACAATTGGCAAACAAGTTAGTAGTTCTACAATTCGTCGCAGGCTAAAAGAAGCTGATTTTAAGACATACGTTGTTCGCAAAACGATTGAGATCACACCAACCAACAAAACAAAACGTCTTCGATTTGCGTTGGAATATGTTAAGAAGCCTCTTGACTTTTGGTTTAATATTTTATGGACTGATGAGTCTGCATTTCAGTACCAGGGGTCATACAGCAAGCATTTTATGCATTTGAAAAATAATCAAAAGCATTTGGCAGCCCAGCCAACCAATAGATTTGGTGGGGGCACAGTCATGTTTTGGGGATGTCTTTCCTATTATGGATTCGGAGACTTGGTACCGATAGAAGGAACTTTAAATCAGAACGGATACCTTCTTATCTTAAACAACCATGCTTTTACGTCTGGAAATAGACTTTTTCCAACTACTGAATGGATTCTTCAGCAGGACAATGCTCCATGCCATAAGGGTAGGATACCAACAAAATTTTTAAACGACCTTAATCTGGCGGTTCTTCCGTGGCCCCCCCAAAGCCCAGACCTTAATATCATTGAAAACGTTTGGGCTTTTATTAAAAACCAACGAACTATTGATAAAAATAGAAAACGAGAGGGAGCCATCATTGAAATAGCGGAGATTTGGTCCAAATTGACATTAGAATTTGCACAAACTTTGGTAAGGTCAATACCAAAAAGACTTCAAGCAGTTATTGATGCCAAAGGTGGTGTTACAAAATATTAGTATTGTATTTATATAAAATAAAGAAATTCTTATGTTGAAATTAGATGTTAAGCTGAAATTTACTAAATTAAGTTGAGTGAAAATACTTTTGAAGCGCAATAAACATGTGAAAATACTATTGACAACTTGCATGCATATTTTCTTTTGCTTTAAGCTTTGTACTATGAACCGTTATCTTTCGTATTTCTTTTCGACTACCTTCTGCATAGATCAAGCTAAGCGATAAGAACTATTTCAGGCAAATCGGACAACAACAAGAAGAAATATAACAAAAAGAAGTTGAAGTTTGCAAATATTGTGCGTTGTGAAAATACTTTTGACCACCTCTGGTCATGGTCAAAATTATTTTCACAAAGTGCATTTTTGTGCATGGGTCACAAACAGTTGCTTGTGCAGCAAGTGGGGGGGAGTGAAATGCAAAAAAACTTTTGCTTTTGCAAATTCAAACCTATGCAGAGTCAGATGAAAAAAGAATTGAAAAATAACTGTTCCTAGCGCCAGGGAAAAGGAAAATGAAGAAATCTTTTTTCAGTTGTCCAAAATATTTTGCCCCCGGTTTCTTCCCCACCAAAATTTTTTTCAAAACCCAATTTCTTCTTCAGTGATTGGTTTAGAGTGACAAGTGCCGGTTTGTTTGCTTAAATACATTTAAATTATTGAATAAAAATTAGATTTAATCATTTTCCTATTACAGTTATTAAATAAAATGCCCAAAACAAAAGAGGTAACAGTTGAGGCCCGGGCTGGTATTGTTGCTAGGTTTAAAGCCGGTACACCTGCGGCCAAAATAGCTGAAATATATCAAATTTCGCGTAGAACTGTCTACTACTTAATAAAAAAGTTTGATACAGTTGGCACATTAAAAAATAAAAAAAGATCAGGCCGAAAACCTGTGCTGGACCAAAGGCAATGCAGGCAAATACTTGGAGTTGTGGCGAAGAATCCTAGTGCCAGTCCGGTAAAAATTGCCTTAGAATCAAAAAATACAATTGGCAAACAAGTTAGTAGTTCTACAATTCGTCGCAGGCTAAAAGAAGCTGATTTTAAGACATACGTTGTTCGCAAAACGATTGAGATCACACCAACCAACAAAACAAAACGTCTTCGATTTGCGTTGGAATATGTTAAGAAGCCTCTTGACTTTTGGTTTAATATTTTATGGACTGATGAGTCTGCATTTCAGTACCAGGGGTCATACAGCAAGCATTTTATGCATTTGAAAAATAATCAAAAGCATTTGGCAGCCCAGCCAACCAATAGATTTGGTGGGGGCACAGTCATGTTTTGGGGATGTCTTTCCTATTATGGATTCGGAGACTTGGTACCGATAGAAGGAACTTTAAATCAGAACGGATACCTTCTGATCTTAAACAACCATGCTTTTACGTCTGGAAATAGACTTTTTCCAACTACTGAATGGATTCTTCAGCAGGACAATGCTCCATGCCATAAGGGTAGGATACCAACAAAATTTTTAAACGACCTTAATCTGGCGGTTCTTCCGTGGCCCCCCCAAAGCCCAGACCTTAATATCATTGAAAACGTTTGGGCTTTTATTAAAAACCAACGAACTATTGATAAAAATAGAAAACGAGAGGGAGCCATCATTGAAATAGCGGAGATTTGGTCCAAATTGACATTAGAATTTGCACAAACTTTGGTAAGGTCAATACCAAAAAGACTTCAAGCAGTTATTGATGCCAAAGGTGGTGTTACAAAATATTAGTATTGTATTTATATAAAATAAAGAAATTCTTATGTTGAAATTAGATGTTAAGCTGAAATTTACTAAATTAAGTTGAGTGAAAATACTTTTGAAGCGCAATAAACATGTGAAAATACTATTGACAACTTGCATGCATATTTTCTTTTGCTTTAAGCTTTGTACTATGAACCGTTATCTTTCGTATTTCTTTTCGACTACCTTCTGCATAGATCAAGCTAAGCGATAAGAACTATTTCAGGCAAATCGGACAACAACAAGAAGAAATATAACAAAAAGAAGTTGAAGTTTGCAAATATTGTGCGTTGTGAAAATACTTTTGACCACCTCTGGTCATGGTCAAAATTATTTTCACAAAGTGCATTTTTGTGCATGGGTCACAAACAGTTGCTTGTGCAGCAAGTGGGGGGAGGTGAAATGCAAAAAAAACTTTTGCTTTTGCAAATTCAAACCTATGCAGAGTCAGATGAAAGAAGAATTGAAAAAATAACTGTTCCTATGCGCAAGGAAGAGGCAAATGAAGAGATCTTTATCAGTTGTCAGAAGTATTTGCACACGGTTTCGTCGCATCACAATTATTTTCACAACGCAATTTCTTCTTGAGTGATTGGTTTAGAGTGACAAGTGCCGGTTTGTTTGCTTAAATACATTTAAATTATTGAATAAAAATTAGATTTAATCATTTTCCTATTACAGTTATTAAATAAAATGCCCAAAACAAAAGAGTTAACAGTTGAGGCCCGGGCTGGTATTGTTGCTAGATTTAAAGCCGGTACACTTGCGGCCAAAATAGCTGAAATATATCAAATTTCGCGTAGAACTGTCTACTACTTAATAAAAAAGTTTGATACAGTTGGCACATTAAAAAATAAAAAAAGATCAGGCCGAAAACCTGTGCTGGACCAAAGGCAATGCAGGCAAATACTTGGAGTTGTGGCGAAGAATCCTAGTGCCAGTCCGGTAAAAATTGCCTTAGAATCAAAAAATACAATTGGCAAACAAGTTAGTAGTTCTACAATTCGTCGCAGGCTAAAAGAAGCTGATTTTAAGACATACGTTGTTCGCAAAACGATTGAGATCACACCAACCAACAAAACAAAACGTCTTCGATTTGCGTTGGAATATGTTAAGAAGCCTCTTGACTTTTGGTTTAATATTTTATGGACTGATGAGTCTGCATTTCAGTACCAGGGGTCATACAGCAAGCATTTTATGCATTTGAAAAATAATCAAAAGCATTTGGCAGCCCAGCCAACCAATAGATTTGGTGGGGGCACAGTCATGTTTTGGGGATGTCTTTCCTATTATGGATTCGGAGACTTGGTACCGATAGAAGGAACTTTAAATCAGAACGGATACCTTCTTATCTTAAACAACCATGCTTTTACGTCTGGAAATAGACTTTTTCCAACTACTGAATGGATTCTTCAGCAGGACAATGCTCCATGCCATAAGGGTAGGATACCAACAAAATTTTTAAACGACCTTAATCTGGCGGTTCTTCCGTGGCCCCCCCAATGCCCAGACCTTAATATCATTGAAAACGTTTGGGCTTTTATTAAAAACCAACGAACTATTGATAAAAATAGAAAACGAGAGGGAGCCATCATTGAAATAGCGGAGATTTGGTCCAAATTGACATTAGAATTTGCACAAACTTTGGTAAGGTCAATACCAAAAAGACTTCAAGCAGTTATTGATGCCAAAGGTGGTGTTACAAAATATTAGTATTGTATTTATATAAAATAAAGAAATTCTTATGTTGAAATTAGATGTTAAGCTGAAATTTACTAAATTAAGTTGAGTGAAAATACTTTTGAAGCGCAATAAACATGTGAAAATACTATTGACAACTTGCATGCATATTTTCTTTTGCTTTAAGCTTTGTACTATGAACCGTTATCTTTCGTATTTCTTTTCGACTACCTTCTGCATAGATCAAGCTAAGCGATAAGAACTATTTCAGGCAAATCGGACAACAACAAGAAGAAATATAACAAAAAGAAGTTGAAGTTTGCAAATATTGTGCGTTGTGAAAATACTTTTGACCACCTCTGGTCATGGTCAAAATTATTTTCACAAAGTGCATTTTTGTGCATGGGTCACAAACAGTTGCTTGTGCAGCAAGTGGGGGGAGGTGAAATGCAAAAAAACTTTTGCTTTTGCAAATTCAAACCTATGCAGAGTCAGATGAAAGAAGAATTGAAAAAATAACTGTTCCTATGCGCAAGGAAGAGGCAAATGAAGAGATCTTTATCAGTTCTCAGAAGTATTTGCACATGGTTTCGTCGCATCACAATTATTTTCACAACGCAATTTCTTCTTCAGTGATTGGTTTAGAGTGACAAGTGCCGGTTTGTTTGCTTAAATACATTTAAATTATTGAATAAAAATTAGATTTAATCATTTTCCTATTACAGTTATTAAATAAAATGCCCAAAACAAAAGAGTTAACAGTTGAGGCCCGGGCTGGTATTGTTGCTAGGTTTAAAGCCGGTACACCTGCGGCCAAAATAGCTGAAATATATCAAATTTCGCGTAGAACTGTCTACTACTTAATAAAAAAGTTTGATACAGTTGGCACATTAAAAAATAAAAAAAGATCAGGCCGAAAACCTGTGCTGGACCAAAGGCAATGCAGGCAAATACTTGGAGTTGTGGCGAAGAATCCTAGTGCCAGTCCGGTAAAAATTGCCTTAGAATCAAAAAATACAATTGGCAAACAAGTTAGTAGTTCTACAATTCGTCGCAGGCTAAAAGAAGCTGATTTTAAGACATACGTTGTTCGCAAAACGATTGAGATCACACCAACCAACAAAACAAAACGTCTTCGATTTGCGTTGGAATATGTTAAGAAGCCTCTTGACTTTTGGTTTAATATTTTATGGACTGATGAGTCTGCATTTCAGTACCAGGGGTCATACAGCAAGCATTTTATGCATTTGAAAAATAATCAAAAGCATTTGGCAGCCCAGCCAACCAATAGATTTGGTGGGGGCACAGTCATGTTTTGGGGATGTCTTTCCTATTATGGATTCGGAGACTTGGTACCGATAGAAGGAACTTTAAATCAGAACGGATACCTTCTGATCTTAAACAACCATGCTTTTACGTCTGGAAATAGACTTTTTCCAACTACTGAATGGATTCTTCAGCAGGACAATGCTCCATGCCATAAGGGTAGGATACCAACAAAATTTTTAAACGACCTTAATCTGGCGGTTCTTCCGTGGCCCCCCCAAAGCCCAGACCTTAATATCATTGAAAACGTTTGGGCTTTTATTAAAAACCAACGAACTATTGATAAAAATAGAAAACGAGAGGGAGCCATCATTGAAATAGCGGAGATTTGGTCCAAATTGACATTAGAATTTGCACAAACTTTGGTAAGGTCAATACCAAAAAGACTTCAAGCAGTTATTGATGCCAAAGGTGGTGTTACAAAATATTAGTATTGTATTTATATAAAATAAAGAAATTCTTATGTTGAAATTAGATGTTAAGCTGAAATTTACTAAATTAAGTTGAGTGAAAATACTTTTGAAGCGCAATAAACATGTGAAAATACTATTGACAACTTGCATGCATATTTTCTTTTGCTTTAAGCTTTGTACTATGAACCGTTATCTTTCGTATTTCTTTTCGACTACCTTCTGCATAGATCAAGCTAAGCGATAGGAACTATTTCAGGCAAATCGGACAACAACAAGAAGAAATATAACAAAAAGAAGTTGAAGTTTGCAAATATTGTGCGTTGTGAAAATACTTTTGACCACCTCTGGTCATGGTCAAAATTATTTTCACAAAGTGCATTTTTGTGCATGGGTCACAAACAGTTGCTTGTGCAGCAAGTGGGGGGAGGTGAAATGCAAAAAAACTTTTGCTTTTGCAAATTCAAACCTATGCAGAGTCAGATGAAAGAAGAATTGAAAAAATAACTGTTCCTATGCGCAAGGAAGAGACAAATGAAGAGATCTTTATCAGTTGTCAGAAGTATTTGCACACGGTTTCGTCGCATCACAATTATTTTCACAACGCAATTTCTTCTTCAGTGATTGGTTTAGAGTGATAAGTGCCGGTTTGTTTGCTTAAATACATTTAAATTATTGAATAAAAATTAGATTTAATCATTTTCCTATTACAGTTATTAAATAAAATGCCCAAAACAAAAGAGTTAACAGTTGAGGCCCGGGCTGGTATTGTTGCTAGGTTTAAAGCCGGTACACCTGCGGCCAAAATAGCTGAAATATATCAAATTTCGCGTAGAACTGTCTACTACTTAATAAAAAAGTTTGATACAGTTGGCACATTAAAAAATAAAAAAAGATCAGGCCGAAAACCTGTGCTGGACCAAAGGCAATGCAGGCAAATACTTGGAGTTGTGGCGAAGAATCCTAGTGCCAGTCCGGTAAAAATTGCCTTAGAATCAAAAAATACAATTGGCAAACAAGTTAGTAGTTCTACAATTCGTCGCAGGCTAAAAGAAGCTGATTTTAAGACATACGTTGTTCGCAAAACGATTGAGATCACACCAACCAACAAAACAAAACGTCTTCGATTTGCGTTGGAATATGTTAAGAAGCCTCTTGACTTTTGGTTTAATATTTTATGGACTGATGAGTCTGCATTTCAGTACCAGGGGTCATACAGCAAGCATTTTATGCATTTGAAAAATAATCAAAAGCATTTGGCAGCCCAGCCAACCAATAGATTTGGTGGGGGCACAGTCATGTTTTGGGGATGTCTTTCCTATTATGGATTCGGAGACTTGGTACCGATAGAAGGAACTTTAAATCAGAACGGATACCTTCTTATCTTAAACAACCATGCTTTTACGTCTGGAAATAGACTTTTTCCAACTACTGAATGGATTCTTCAGCAGGACAATGCTCCATGCCATAAGGGTAGGATACCAACAAAATTTTTAAACGACCTTAATCTGGCGGTTCTTCCGTGGCCCCCCCAAAGCCCAGACCTTAATATCATTGAAAACGTTTGGGCTTTTATTAAAAACCAACGAACTATTGATAAAAATAGAAAACGAGAGGGAGCCATCATTGAAATAGCGGAGATTTGGTCCAAATTGACATTAGAATTTGCACAAACTTTGGTAAGGTCAATACCAAAAAGACTTCAAGCAGTTATTGATGCCAAAGGTGGTGTTACAAAATATTAGTATTGTATTTATATAAAAAAAAGAAATTCTTATGTTGAAATTAGATGTTAAGCTGAAATTTACTAAATTAAGTTGAGTGAAAATACTTTTGAAGCGCAATAAACATGTGAAAATACTATTGACAACTTGCATGCATATTTTCTTTTGCTTTAAGCTTTGTACTATGAACCGTTATCTTTCATATTTCTTTTCGACTACCTTCTGCATAGATCAAGCTAAGCGATAAGAACTATTTCAGGCAAATCGGACAACAACAAGAAGAAATATAACAAAAAGAAGTTGAAGTTTGCAAATATTGTGCGTTGTGAAAATACTTTTGACCACCTCTGGTCATGGTCAAAATTATTTTCACAAAGTGCATTTTTGTGCATGGGTCACAAACAGTTGCTTGTGCTTTTGCAAATTCAAACCTATGCAGAGTCAGATGAAAGAAGAATTGAAAAAATAACTGTTCCTATGCGCAAGGAAGAGGCAAATGAAGAGATCTTTATCAGTTGTCAGAAGTATTTGCACACGGTTTCGTCGCATCACAATTATTTTCACAACGCAATTTCTTCTTCAGTGATTGGTTTAGAGTGACAAGTGCCGGTTTGTTTGCTTAAATACATTTAAATTATTGAATAAAAATTAGATTTAATCATTTTCCTATTACAGTTATTAAATAAAATGCCCAAAACAAAAGAGTTAACAGTTGAGGCCCGGGCTGGTATTGTTGCTAGGTTTAAAGCCGGTACACCTGCGGCCAAAATAGCTGAAATATATCAAATTTCGCGTAGAACTGTCTACTACTTAATAAAAAAGTTTGATACAGTTGGCACATTAAAAAATAAAAAAAGATCAGGCCGAAAACCTGTGCTGGACCAAAGGCAATGCAGGCAAATACTTGGAGTTGTGGCGAAGAATCCTAGTGCCAGTCCGGTAAAAATTGCCTTAGAATCAAAAAATACAATTGGCAAACAAGTTAGTAGTTCTACAATTCGTCGCAGGCTAAAAGAAGCTGATTTTAAGACATACGTTGTTCGCAAAACGATTGAGATCACACCAACCAACAAAACAAAACGTCTTCGATTTGCGTTGGAATATGTTAAGAAGCCTCTTGACTTTTGGTTTAATATTTTATGGACTGATGAGTCTGCATTTCAGTACCAGGGGTCATACAGCAAGCATTTTATGCATTTGAAAAATAATCAAAAGCATTTGGCAGCCCAGCCAACCAATAGATTTGGTGGGGGCACAGTCATGTTTTGGGGATGTCTTTCCTATTATGGATTCGGAGACTTGGTACCGATAGAAGGAACTTTAAATCAGAACGGATACCTTCTGATCTTAAACAACCATGCTTTTACGTCTGGAAATAGACTTTTTCCAACTACTGAATGGATTCTTCAGCAGGACAATGCTCCATGCCATAAGGGTAGGATACCAACAAAATTTTTAAACGACCTTAATCTGGCGGTTCTTCCGTGGCCCCCCCAAAGCCCAGACCTTAATATCATTGAAAACGTTTGGGCTTTTATTAAAAACCAACGAACTATTGATAAAAATAGAAAACGAGAGGGAGCCATCATTGAAATAGCGGAGATTTGGTCCAAATTGACATTAGAATTTGCACAAACTTTGGTAAGGTCAATACCAAAAAGACTTCAAGCAGTTATTGATGCCAAAGGTGGTGTTACAAAATATTAGTATTGTATTTATATAAAATAAAGAAATTCTTATGTTGAAATTAGATGTTAAGCTGAAATTTACTAAATTAAGTTGAGTGAAAATACTTTTGAAGCGCAATAAACATGTGAAAATACTATTGACAACTTGCATGCATATTTTCTTTTGCTTTAAGCTTTGTACTATGAACCGTTATCTTTCGTATTTCTTTTCGACTACCTTCTGCATAGATCAAGCTAAGCGATAAGAACTATTTCAGGCAAATCGGACAACAACAAGAAGAAATATAACAAAAAGAAGTTGAAGTTTGCAAATATTGTGCGTTGTGAAAATACTTTTGACCACCTCTGGTCATGGTCAAAATTATTTTCACAAAGTGCATTTTTGTGCATGGGTCACAAACAGTTGCTTGTGCAGCAAGTGGGGGGAGGTGAAATGCAAAAAAACTTTTGCTTTTGCAAATTCAAACCTATGCAGAGTCAGATGAAAGAAGAATTGAAAAAATAACTGTTCCTATGCGCAAGGAAGAGGCAAATGAAGAGATCTTTATCAGTTGTCAGAAGTATTTGCACACGGTTTCGTCGCATCACAATTATTTTCACAACGCAATTTCTTCTTCAGTGATTGGTTTAGAGTGACAAGTGCCGGTTTGTTTGCTTAAATACATTTAAATTATTGAATAAAAATTAGATTTAATCATTTTCCTATTACAGTTATTAAATAAAATGCCCAAAACAAAAGAGTTAACAGTTGAGGCCCGGGCTGGTATTGTTGCTAGGTTTAAAGCCGGTACACCTGCGGCCAAAATAGCTGAAATATATCAAATTTCGCGTAGAACTGTCTACTACTTAATAAAAAAGTTTGATACAGTTGGCACATTAAAAAATAAAAAAAGATCAGGCCGAAAACCTGTGCTGGACCAAAGGCAATGCAGGCAAATACTTGGAGTTGTGGCGAAGAATCCTAGTGCCAGTCCGGTAAAAATTGCCTTAGAATCAAAAAATACAATTGGCAAACAAGTTAGTAGTTCTACAATTCGTCGCAGGCTAAAAGAAGCTGATTTTAAGACATACGTTGTTCGCAAAACGATTGAGATCACACCAACCAACAAAACAAAACGTCTTCGATTTGCGTTGGAATATGTTAAGAAGCCTCTTGACTTTTGGTTTAATATTTTATGGACTGATGAGTCTGCATTTCAGTACCAGGGGTCATACAGCAAGCATTTTATGCATTTGAAAAATAATCAAAAGCATTTGGCAGCCCAGCCAACCAATAGATTTGGTGGGGGCACAGTCATGTTTTGGGGATGTCTTTCCTATTATGGATTCGGAGACTTGGTACCGATAGAAGGAACTTTAAATCAGAACGGATACCTTCTTATCTTAAACAACCATGCTTTTACGTCTGGAAATAGACTTTTTCCAACTACTGAATGGATTCTTCAGCAGGACAATGCTCCATGCCATAAGGGTAGGATACCAACAAAATTTTTAAACGACCTTAATCTGGCGGTTCTTCCGTGGCCCCCCCAAAGCCCAGACCTTAATATCATTGAAAACGTTTGGGCTTTTATTAAAAACCAACGAACTATTGATAAAAATAGAAAACGAGAGGGAGCCATCATTGAAATAGCGGAGATTTGGTCCAAATTGACATTAGAATTTGCACAAACTTTGGTAAGGTCAATACCAAAAAGACTTCAAGCAGTTATTGATGCCAAAGGTGGTGTTACAAAATATTAGTATTGTATTTATATAAAATAAAGAAATTCTTATGTTGAAATTAGATGTTAAGCTGAAATTTACTAAATTAAGTTGAGTGAAAATACTTTTGAAGCGCAATAAACATGTGAAAATACTATTGACAACTTGCATGCATATTTTCTTTTGCTTTAAGCTTTGTACTATGAACCGTTATCTTTCGTATTTCTTTTCGACTACCTTCTGCATAGATCAAGCTAAGCGATAAGAACTATTTCAGGCAAATCGGACAACAACAAGAAGAAATATAACAAAAAGAAGTTGAAGTTTGCAAATATTGTGCGTTGTGAAAATACTTTTGACCACCTCTGGTCATGGTCAAAATTATTTTCACAAAGTGCATTTTTGTGCATGGGTCACAAACAGTTGCTTGTGCAGCAAGTGGGGGGAGGTGAAATGCAAAAAAACTTTTGCTTTTGCAAATTCAAACCTATGCAGAGTCAGATGAAAGAAGAATTGAAAAAATAACTGTTCCTATGCGCAAGGAAGAGGCAAATGAAGAGATCTTTATCAGTTGTCAGAAGTATTTGCACACGGTTTCGTCGCATCACAATTATTTTCACAACGCAATTTCTTCTTCAGTGATTGGTTTAGAGTGACAAGTGCCGGTTTGTTTGCTTAAATACATTTAAATTATTGAATAAAAATTAGATTTAATCATTTTCCTATTACAGTTATTAAATAAAATGCCCAAAACAAAAGAGTTAACAGTTGAGGCCCGGGCTGGTATTGTTGCTAGGTTTAAAGCCGGTACACCTGCGGCCAAAATAGCTGAAATATATCAAATTTCGCGTAGAACTGTCTACTACTTAATAAAAAAGTTTGATACAGTTGGCACATTAAAAAATAAAAAAAGATCAGGCCGAAAACCTGTGCTGGACCAAAGGCAATGCAGGCAAATACTTGGAGTTGTGGCGAAGAATCCTAGTGCCAGTCCGGTAAAAATTGCCTTAGAATCAAAAAATACAATTGGCAAACAAGTTAGTAGTTCTACAATTCGTCGCAGGCTAAAAGAAGCTGATTTTAAGACATACGTTGTTCGCAAAACGATTGAGATCACACCAACCAACAAAACAAAACGTCTTCGATTTGCGTTGGAATATGTTAAGAAGCCTCTTGACTTTTGGTTTAATATTTTATGGACTGATGAGTCTGCATTTCAGTACCAGGGGTCATACAGCAAGCATTTTATGCATTTGAAAAATAATCAAAAGCATTTGGCAGCCCAGCCAACCAATAGATTTGGTGGGGGCACAGTCATGTTTTGGGGATGTCTTTCCTATTATGGATTCGGAGACTTGGTACCGATAGAAGGAACTTTAAATCAGAACGGATACCTTCTGATCTTAAACAACCATGCTTTTACGTCTGGAAATAGACTTTTTCCAACTACTGAATGGATTCTTCAGCAGGACAATGCTCCATGCCATAAGGGTAGGATACCAACAAAATTTTTAAACGACCTTAATCTGGCGGTTCTTCCGTGGCCCCCCCAAAGCCCAGACCTTAATATCATTGAAAACGTTTGGGCTTTTATTAAAAACCAACGAACTATTGATAAAAATAGAAAACGAGAGGGAGCCATCATTGAAATAGCGGAGATTTGGTCCAAATTGACATTAGAATTTGCACAAACTTTGGTAAGGTCAATACCAAAAAGACTTCAAGCAGTTATTGATGCCAAAGGTGGTGTTACAAAATATTAGTATTGTATTTATATAAAATAAAGAAATTCTTATGTTGAAATTAGATGTTAAGCTGAAATTTACTAAATTAAGTTGAGTGAAAATACTTTTGAAGCGCAATAAACATGTGAAAATACTATTGACAACTTGCATGCATATTTTCTTTTGCTTTAAGCTTTGTACTATGAACCGTTATCTTTCGTATTTCTTTTCGACTACCTTCTGCATAGATCAAGCTAAGCGATAAGAACTATTTCAGGCAAATCGGACAACAACAAGAAGAAATATAACAAAAAGAAGTTGAAGTTTGCAAATATTGTGCGTTGTGAAAATACTTTTGACCACCTCTGGTCATGGTCAAAATTATTTTCACAAAGTGCATTTTTGTGCATGGGTCACAAACAGTTGCTTGTGCAGCAAGTGGGGGGAGGTGAAATGCAAAAAAACTTTTGCTTTTGCAAATTCAAACCTATGCAGAGTCAGATGAAAGAAGAATTGAAAAAATAACTGTTCCTATGCGCAAGGAAGAGGCAAATGAAGAGATCTTTATCAGTTGTCAGAAGTATTTGCACACGGTTTCGTCGCATCACAATTATTTTCACAACGCAATTTCTTCTTCAGTGATTGGTTTAGAGTGACAAGTGCCGGTTTGTTTGCTTAAATACATTTAAATTATTGAATAAAAATTAGATTTAATCATTTTCCTATTACAGTTATTAAATAAAATGCCCAAAACAAAAGAGTTAACAGTTGAGGCCCGGGCTGGTATTGTTGCTAGGTTTAAAGCCGGTACACCTGCGGCCAAAATAGCTGAAATATATCAAATTTCGCGTAGAACTGTCTACTACTTAATAAAAAAGTTTGATACAGTTGGCACATTAAAAAATAAAAAAAGATCAGGCCGAAAACCTGTGCTGGACCAAAGGCAATGCAGGCAAATACTTGGAGTTGTGGCGAAGAATCCTAGTGCCAGTCCGGTAAAAATTGCCTTAGAATCAAAAAATACAATTGGCAAACAAGTTAGTAGTTCTACAATTCGTCGCAGGCTAAAAGAAGCTGATTTTAAGACATACGTTGTTCGCAAAACGATTGAGATCACACCAACCAACAAAACAAAACGTCTTCGATTTGCGTTGGAATATGTTAAGAAGCCTCTTGACTTTTGGTTTAATATTTTATGGACTGATGAGTCTGCATTTCAGTACCAGGGGTCATACAGCAAGCATTTTATGCATTTGAAAAATAATCAAAAGCATTTGGCAGCCCAGCCAACCAATAGATTTGGTGGGGGCACAGTCATGTTTTGGGGATGTCTTTCCTATTATGGATTCGGAGACTTGGTACCGATAGAAGGAACTTTAAATCAGAACGGATACCTTCTGATCTTAAACAACCATGCTTTTACGTCTGGAAATAGACTTTTTCCAACTACTGAATGGATTCTTCAGCAGGACAATGCTCCATGCCATAAGGGTAGGATACCAACAAAATTTTTAAACGACCTTAATCTGGCGGTTCTTCCGTGGCCCCCCCAAAGCCCAGACCTTAATATCATTGAAAACGTTTGGGCTTTTATTAAAAACCAACGAACTATTGATAAAAATAGAAAACGAGAGGGAGCCATCATTGAAATAGCGGAGATTTGGTCCAAATTGACATTAGAATTTGCACAAACTTTGGTAAGGTCAATACCAAAAAGACTTCAAGCAGTTATTGATGCCAAAGGTGGTGTTACAAAATATTAGTATTGCATTTATATAAAATAAAGAAATTCTTATGTTGAAATTAGATGTTAAGCTGAAATTTACTAAATTAAGTTGAGTGAAAATACTTTTGAAGCGCAATAAACATGTGAAAATACTATTGACAACTTGCATGCATATTTTCTTTTGCTTTAAGCTTTGTACTATGAACCGTTATCTTTCGTATTTCTTTTCGACTACCTTCTGCATAGATCAAGCTAAGCGATAAGAACTATTTCAGGCAAATCGGACAACAACAAGAAGAAATATAACAAAAAGAAGTTGAAGTTTGCAAATATTGTGCGTTGTGAAAATACTTTTGACCACCTCTGGTCATGGTCAAAATTATTTTCACAAAGTGCATTTTTGTGCATGGGTCACAAACAGTTGCTTGTGCAGCAAGTGGGGGGAGGTGAAATGCAAAAAAACTTTTGCTTTTGCAAATTCAAACCTATGCAGAGTCAGATGAAAGAAGAATTGAAAAAATAACTGTTCCTATGCGCAAGGAAGAGGCAAATGAAGAGATCTTTATCAGTTGTCAGAAGTATTTGCACACGGTTTCGTCGCATCACAATTATTTTCACAACGCAATTTCTTCTTGAGTGATTGGTTTAGAGTGACAAGTGCCGGTTTGTTTGCTTAAATACATTTAAATTATTGAATAAAAATTAGATTTAATCATTTTCCTATTACAGTTATTAAATAAAATGCCCAAAACAAAAGAGTTAACAGTTGAGGCCCGGGCTGGTATTGTTGCTAGGTTTAAAGCCGGTACACCTGCGGCCAAAATAGCTGAAATATATCAAATTTCGCGTAGAACTGTCTACTACTTAATAAAAAAGTTTGATACAGTTGGCACATTAAAAAATAAAAAAAGATCAGGCCGAAAACCTGTGCTGGACCAAAGGCAATGCAGGCAAATACTTGGAGTTGTGGCGAAGAATCCTAGTGCCAGTCCGGTAAAAATTGCCTTAGAATCAAAAAATACAATTGGCAAACAAGTTAGTAGTTCTACAATTCGTCGCAGGCTAAAAGAAGCTGATTTTAAGACATACGTTGTTCGCAAAACGATTGAGATCACACCAACCAACAAAACAAAACGTCTTCGATTTGCGTTGGAATATGTTAAGAAGCCTCTTGACTTTTGGTTTAATATTTTATGGACTGATGAGTCTGCATTTCAGTACCAGGGGTCATACAGCAAGCATTTTATGCATTTGAAAAATAATCAAAAGCATTTGGCAGCCCAGCCAACCAATAGATTTGGTGGGGGCACAGTCATGTTTTGGGGATGTCTTTCCTATTATGGATTCGGAGACTTGGTACCGATAGAAGGAACTTTAAATCAGAACGGATACCTTCTTATCTTAAACAACCATGCTTTTACGTCTGGAAATAGACTTTTTCCAACTACTGAATGGATTCTTCAGCAGGACAATGCTCCATGCCATAAGGGTAGGATACCAACAAAATTTTTAAACGACCTTAATCTGGCGGTTCTTCCGTGGCCCCCCCAAAGCCCAGACCTTAATATCATTGAAAACGTTTGGGCTTTTATTAAAAACCAACGAACTATTGATAAAAATAGAAAACGAGAGGGAGCCATCATTGAAATAGCGGAGATTTGGTCCAAATTGACATTAGAATTTGCACAAACTTTGGTAAGGTCAATACCAAAAAGACTTCAAGCAGTTATTGATGCCAAAGGTGGTGTTACAAAATATTAGTATTGTATTTATATAAAATAAAGAAATTCTTATGTTGAAATTAGATGTTAAGCTGAAATTTACTAAATTAAGTTGAGTGAAAATACTTTTGAAGCGCAATAAACATGTGAAAATACTATTGACAACTTGCATGCATATTTTCTGTTGCTTTAAGCTTTGTACTATGAACCGTTATCTTTCGTATTTCTTTTCGACTACCTTCTGCATAGATCAAGCTAAGCGATAAGAACTATTTCAGGCAAATCGGACAACAACAAGAAGAAATATAACAAAAAGAAGTTGAAGTTTGCAAATATTGTGCGTTGTGAAAATACTTTTGACCACCTCTGGTCATGGTCAAAATTATTTTCACAAAGTGCATTTTTGTGCATGGGTCACAAACAGTTGCTTGTGCAGCAAGTGGGGGGAGGTGAAATGCAAAAAAACTTTTGCTTTTGCAAATTCAAACCTATGCAGAGTCAGATGAAAGAAGAATTGAAAAAATAACTGTTCCTATGCGCAAGGAAGAGGCAAATGAAGAGATCTTTATCAGTTGTCAGAAGTATTTGCACACGGTTTCGTCGCATCACAATTATTTTCACAACGCAATTTCTTCTTCAGTGATTGGTTTAGAGTGACAAGTGCCGGTTTGTTTGCTTAAATACATTTAAATTATTGAATAAAAATTAGATTTAATCATTTTCCTATTACAGTTATTAAATAAAATGCCCAAAACAAAAGAGTTAACAGTTGAGGCCCGGGCTGGTATTGTTGCTAGGTTTAAAGCCGGTACACCTGCGGCCAAAATAGCTGAAATATATCAAATTTCGCGTAGAACTGTCTACTACTTAATAAAAAAGTTTGATACTGTTGGCACATTAAAAAATAAAAAAAGATCAGGCCGAAAACCTGTGCTGGACCAAAGGCAATGCAGGCAAATACTTGGAGTTGTGGCGAAGAATCCTAGTGCCAGTCCGGTAAAAATTGCCTTAGAATCAAAAAATACAATTGGCAAACAAGTTAGTAGTTCTACAATTCGTCGCAGGCTAAAAGAAGCTGATTTTAAGACATACGTTGTTCGCAAAACGATTGAGATCACACCAACCAACAAAACAAAACGTCTTCGATTTGCGTTGGAATATGTTAAGAAGCCTCTTGACTTTTGGTTTAATATTTTATGGACTGATGAGTCTGCATTTCAGTACCAGGGGTCATACAGCAAGCATTTTATGCATTTGAAAAATAATCAAAAGCATTTGGCAGCCCAGCCAACCAATAGATTTGGTGGGGGCACAGTCATGTTTTGGGGATGTCTTTCCTATTATGGATTCGGAGACTTGGTACCGATAGAAGGAACTTTAAATCAGAACGGATACCTTCTTATCTTAAACAACCATGCTTTTACGTCTGGAAATAGACTTTTTCCAACTACTGAATGGATTCTTCAGCAGGACAATGCTCCATGCCATAAGGGTAGGATACCAACAAAATTTTTAAACGACCTTAATCTGGCGGTTCTTCCGTGGCCCCCCCAAAGCCCAGACCTTAATATCATTGAAAACGTTTGGGCTTTTATTAAAAACCAACGAACTATTGATAAAAATAGAAAACGAGAGGGAGCCATCATTGAAATAGCGGAGATTTGGTCCAAATTGACATTAGAATTTGCACAAACTTTGGTAAGGTCAATACCAAAAAGACTTCAAGCAGTTATTGATGCCAAAGGTGGTGTTACAAAATATTAGTATTGTATTTATATAAAATAAAGAAATTCTTATGTTGAAATTAGATGTTAAGCTGAAATTTACTAAATTAAGTTGAGTGAAAATACTTTTGAAGCGCAATAAACATGTGAAAATACTATTGACAACTTGCATGCATATTTTCTTTTGCTTTAAGCTTTGTACTATGAACCGTTATCTTTCGTATTTCTTTTCGACTACCTTCTGCATAGATCAAGCTAAGCGATAAGAACTATTTCAGGCAAATCGGACAACAACAAGAAGAAATATAACAAAAAGAAGTTGAAGTTTGCAAATATTGTGCGTTGTGAAAATACTTTTGACCACCTCTGGTCATGGTCAAAATTATTTTCACAAAGTGCATTTTTGTGCATGGGTCACAAACAGTTGCTTGTGCAGCAAGTGGGGGGAGGTGAAATGCAAAAAACTTTTGCTTTTGCAAATTCAAACCTATGCAGAGTCAGATGAAAGAAGTATTGAAAAAATAACTGTTCCTATGCGCAAGGAAGAGGCAAATAAAGAGATCTTTATCAGTTGTCAGAAGTATTTGCACACGGTTTCGTCGCATCACAATTATTTTCACAACGCAATTTCTTCTTCAGTGATTGGTTTAGAGTGACAAGTGCCGGTTTGTTTGCTTAAATACATTTAAATTATTGAATAAAAATTAGATTTAATCATTTTCCTATTACAGTTATTAAATAAAATGCCCAAAACAAAAGAGTTAACAGTTGAGGCCCGGGCTGGTATTGTTGCTAGGTTTAAAGCCGGTACACCTGCGGCCAAAATAGCTGAAATATATCAAATTTCGCGTAGAACTGTCTACTACTTAATAAAAAAGTTTGATACAGTTGGCACATTAAAAAATAAAAAAAGATCAGGCCGAAAACCTGTGCTGGACCAAAGGCAATGCAGGCAAATACTTGGAGTTGTGGCGAAGAATCCTAGTGCCAGTCCGGTAAAAATTGCCTTAGAATCAAAAAATACAATTGGCAAACAAGTTAGTAGTTCTACAATTCGTCGCAGGCTAAAAGAAGCTGATTTTAAGACATACGTTGTTCGCAAAACGATTGAGATCACACCAACCAACAAAACAAAACGTCTTCGATTTGCGTTGGAATATGTTAAGAAGCCTCTTGACTTTTGGTTTAATATTTTATGGACTGATGAGTCTGCATTTCAGTACCAGGGGTCATACAGCAAGCATTTTATGCATTTGAAAAATAATCAAAAGCATTTGGCAGCCCAGCCAACCAATAGATTTGGTGGGGGCACAGTCATGTTTTGGGGATGTCTTTCCTATTATGGATTCGGAGACTTGGTACCGATAGAAGGAACTTTAAATCAGAACGGATACCTTCTTATCTTAAACAACCATGCTTTTACGTCTGGAAATAGACTTTTTCCAACTACTGAATGGATTCTTCAGCAGGACAATGCTCCATGCCATAAGGGTAGGATACCAACAAAATTTTTAAACGACCTTAATCTGGCGGTTCTTCCGTGGCCCCCCCAAAGCCCAGACCTTAATATCATTGAAAACGTTTGGGCTTTTATTAAAAACCAACGAACTATTGATAAAAATAGAAAACGAGAGGGAGCCATCATTGAAATAGCGGAGATTTGGTCCAAATTGACATTAGAATTTGCACAAACTTTGGTAAGGTCAATACCAAAAAGACTTCAAGCAGTTATTGATGCCAAAGGTGGTGTTACAAAATATTAGTATTGTATTTATATAAAATAAAGAAATTCTTATGTTGAAATTAGATGTTAAGCTGAAATTTACTAAATTAAGTTGAGTGAAAATACTTTTGAAGCGCAATAAACATGTGAAAATACTATTGACAACTTGCATGCATATTTTCTTTTGCTTTAAGCTTTGTACTATGAACCGTTATCTTTCGTATTTCTTTTCGACTACCTTCTGCATAGATCAAGCTAAGCGATAAGAACTATTTCAGGAGAGAAGAACTATTTCAGGCAAATCGGACAACAACAAGAAGAAATATAACAAAAAGAAGTTGAAGTTTGCAAATATTGTGCGTTGTGAAAATACTTTTGACCACCTCTGGTCATGGTCAAAATTATTTTCACAAAGTGCATTTTTGTGCATGGGTCACAAACAGTTGCTTGTGCAGCAAGTGGGGGGAGGTGAAATGCAAAAAACTTTTGCTTTTGCAAATTCAAACCTATGCAGAGTCAGATGAAAGAAGAATTGAAAAAATAACTGTTCCTATGCGCAAGGAAGAGGCAAATAAAGAGATCTTTATCAGTTGTCAGAAGTATTTGCACACGGTTTCGTCGCATCACAATTATTTTCACAACGCAATTTCTTCTTCAGTGATTGGTTTAGAGTGACAAGTGCCGGTTTGTTTGCTTAAATACATTTAAATTATTGAATAAAAATTAGATTTAATCATTTTCCTATTACAGTTATTAAATAAAATGCCCAAAACAAAAGAGTTAACAGTTGAGGCCCGGGCTGGTATTGTTGCTAGGTTTAAAGCCGGTACACCTGCGGCCAAAATAGCTGAAATATATCAAATTTCGCGTAGAACTGTCTACTACTTAATAAAAAAGTTTGATACAGTTGGCACATTAAAAAATAAAAAAAGATCAGGCCGAAAACCTGTGCTGGACCAAAGGCAATGCAGGCAAATTCTTGGAGTTGTGGAGAAGAATCCTAGTGCCAGTCCGGTAAAAATTGCCTTAGAATCAAAAAATACAATTGGCAAACAAGTTAGTAGTTCTACAATTCGTCGCAGGCTAAAAGAAGCTGATTTTAAGACATACGTTGTTCGCAAAACGATTGAGATCACACCAACCAACAAAACAAAACGTCTTCGATTTGCGTTGGAATATGTTAAGAAGCCTCTTGACTTTTGGTTTAATATTTTATGGACTGATGAGTCTGCATTTCAGTACCAGGGGTCATACAGCAAGCATTTTATGCATTTGAAAAATAATCAAAAGCATTTGGCAGCCCAGCCAACCAATAGATTTGGTGGGGGCACAGTCATGTTTTGGGGATGTCTTTCCTATTATGGATTCGGAGACTTGGTACCGATAGAAGGAACTTTAAATCAGAACGGATACCTTCTTATCTTAAACAACCATGCTTTTACGTCTGGAAATAGACTTTTTCCAACTACTGAATGGATTCTTCAGCAGGACAATGCTCCATGCCATAAGGGTAGGATACCAACAAAATTTTTAAACGACCTTAATCTGGCGGTTCTTCCGTGGCTCCCCCAAAGCCCAGACCTTAATATCATTGAAAACGTTTGGGCTTTTATTAAAAACCAACGAACTATTGATAAAAATAGAAAACGAGAGGGAGCCATCATTGAAATAGCGGAGATTTGGTCCAAATTGACATTAGAATTTGCACAAACTTTGGTAAGGTCAATACCAAAAAGACTTCAAGCAGTTATTGATGCCAAAGGTGGTGTTACAAAATATTAGTATTGTATTTATATAAAATAAAGAAATTCTTATGTTGAAATTAGATGTTAAGCTGAAATTTACTAAATTAAGTTGAGTGAAAATACTTTTGAAGCGCAATAAACATGTGAAAATACTATTGACAACTTGCATGCATATTTTCTTTTGCTTTAAGCTTTGTACTATGAACCGTTATCTTTCGTATTTCTTTTCGACTACCTTCTGCATAGATCAAGCTAAGCGATAAGAACTATTTCAGGCAAATCGGACAACAACAAGAAGAAATATAACAAAAAGAAGTTGAAGTTTGCAAATATTGTGCGTTGTGAAAATACTTTTGACCACCTCTGGTCATGGTCAAAATTATTTTCACAAAGTGCATTTTTGTGCATGGGTCACAAACAGTTGCTTGTGCAGCAAGTGGGGGGAGGTGAAATGCAAAAAAAACTTTTGCTTTTGCAAATTCAAACCTATGCAGAGTCAGATGAAAGAAGAATTGAAAAAATAACTGTTCCTATGCGCAAGGAAGAGGCAAATGAAGAGATCTTTATCAGTTGTCAGAAGTATTTGCACACGGTTTCGTCGCATCACAATTATTTTCACAACGCAATTTCTTCTTCAGTGATTGGTTTAGAGTGACAAGTGCCGGTTTGTTTGCTTAAATACATTTAAATTATTGAATAAAAATTAGATTTAATCATTTTCCTATTACAGTTATTAAATAAAATGCCCAAAACAAAAGAGTTAACAGTTGAGGCCCGGGCTGGTATTGTTGCTAGGTTTAAAGCCGGTACACCTGCGGCCAAAATAGCTGAAATATATCAAATTTCGCGTAGAACTGTCTACTACTTAATAAAAAAGTTTGATACAGTTGGCACATTAAAAAATAAAAAAAGATCAGGCCGAAAACCTGTGCTGGACCAAAGGCAATGCAGGCAAATACTTGGAGTTGTGGCGAAGAATCCTAGTGCCAGTCCGGTAAAAATTGCCTTAGAATCAAAAAATACAATTGGCAAACAAGTTAGTAGTTCTACAATTCGTCGCAGGCTAAAAGAAGCTGATTTTAAGACATACGTTGTTCGCAAAACGATTGAGATCACACCAACCAACAAAACAAAACCTCTTCGATTTGCGTTGGAATATGTTAAGAAGCCTCTTGACTTTTGGTTTAATATTTTATGGACTGATGAGTCTGCATTTCAGTACCAGGGGTCATACAGCAAGCATTTTATGCATTTGAAAAATAATCAAAAGCATTTGGCAGCCCAGCCAACCAATAGATTTGGTGGGGGCACAGTCATGTTTTGGGGATGTCTTTCCTATTATGGATTCGGAGACTTGGTACCGATAGAAGGAACTTTAAATCAGAACGGATACCTTCTGATCTTAAACAACCATGCTTTTACGTCTGGAAATAGACTTTTTCCAACTACTGAATGGATTCTTCAGCAGGACAATGCTCCATGCCATAAGGGTAGGATACCAACAAAATTTTTAAACGACCTTAATCTGGCGGTTCTTCCGTGGCCCCCCCAAAGCCCAGACCTTAATATCATTGAAAACGTTTGGGCTTTTATTAAAAACCAACGAACTATTGATAAAAATAGAAAACGAGAGGGAGCCATCATTGAAATAGCGGAGATTTGGTCCAAATTGACATTAGAATTTGCACAAACTTTGGTAAGGTCAATACCAAAAAGACTTCAAGCAGTTATTGATGCCAAAGGTGGTGTTACAAAATATTAGTATTGTATTTATATAAAATAAAGAAATTCTTATGTTGAAATTAGATGTTAAGCTGAAATTTACTAAATTAAGTTGAGTGAAAATACTTTTGAAGCGCAATAAACATGTGAAAATACTATTGACAACTTGCATGCATATTTTCTTTTGCTTTAAGCTTTGTACTATGAACCGTTATCTTTCGTATTTCTTTTCGACTACCTTCTGCATAGATCAAGCTAAGCGATAAGAACTATTTCAGGAGAGAAGAACTATTTCAGGCAAATCGGACAACAACAAGAAGAAATATAACAAAAAGAAGTTGAAGTTTGCAAATATTGTGCGTTGTGAAAATACTTTTGACCACCTCTGGTCATGGTCAAAATTATTTTCACAAAGTGCATTTTTGTGCATGGGTCACAAACAGTTGCTTGTGCAGCAAGTGGGGGGAGGTGAAATGCAAAAAACTTTTGCTTTTGCAAATTCAAACCTATGCAGAGTCAGATGAAAGAAGTATTGAAAAAATAACTGTTCCTATGCGCAAGGAAGAGGCAAATAAAGAGATCTTTATCAGTTGTCAGAAGTATTTGCACACGGTTTCGTCGCATCACAATTATTTTCACAACGCAATTTCTTCTTCAGTGATTGGTTTAGAGTGACAAGTGCCGGTTTGTTTGCTTAAATACATTTAAATTATTGAATAAAAATTAGATTTAATCATTTTCCTATTACAGTTATTAAATAAAATGCCCAAAACAAAAGAGTTAACAGTTGAGGCCCGGGCTGGTATTGTTGCTAGGTTTAAAGCCGGTACACCTGCGGCCAAAATAGCTGAAATATATCAAATTTCGCGTAGAACTGTCTACTACTTAATAAAAAAGTTTGATACAGTTGGCACATTAAAAAATAAAAAAAGATCAGGCCGAAAACCTGTGCTGGACCAAAGGCAATGCAGGCAAATACTTGGAGTTGTGGCGAAGAATCCTAGTGCCAGTCCGGTAAAAATTGCCTTAGAATCAAAAAATACAATTGGCAAACAAGTTAGTAGTTCTACAATTCGTCGCAGGCTAAAAGAAGCTGATTTTAAGACATACGTTGTTCGCAAAACGATTGAGATCACACCAACCAACAAAACAAAACGTCTTCGATTTGCGTTGGAATATGTTAAGAAGCCTCTTGACTTTTGGTTTAATATTTTATGGACTGATGAGTCTGCATTTCAGTACCAGGGGTCATACAGCAAGCATTTTATGCATTTGAAAAATAATCAAAAGCATTTGGCAGCCCAGCCAACCAATAGATTTGGTGGGGGCACAGTCATGTTTTGGGGATGTCTTTCCTATTATGGATTCGGAGACTTGGTACCGATAGAAGGAACTTTAAATCAGAACGGATACCTTCTTATCTTAAACAACCATGCTTTTACGTCTGGAAATAGACTTTTTCCAACTACTGAATGGATTCTTCAGCAGGACAATGCTCCATGCCATAAGGGTAGGATACCAACAAAATTTTTAAACGACCTTAATCTGGCGGTTCTTCCGTGGCCCCCCCAAAGCCCAGACCTTAATATCATTGAAAACGTTTGGGCTTTTATTAAAAACCAACGAACTATTGATAAAAATAGAAAACGAGAGGGAGCCATCATTGAAATAGCGGAGATTTGGTCCAAATTGACATTAGAATTTGCACAAACTTTGGTAAGGTCAATACCAAAAAGACTTCAAGCAGTTATTGATGCCAAAGGTGGTGTTACAAAATATTAGTATTGTATTTATATAAAATAAAGAAATTCTTATGTTGAAATTAGATGTTAAGCTGAAATTTACTAAATTAAGTTGAGTGAAAATACTTTTGAAGCGCAATAAACATGTGAAAATACTATTGACAACTTGCATGCATATTTTCTTTTGCTTTAAGCTTTGTACTATGAACCGTTATCTTTCGTATTTCTTTTCGACTACCTTCTGCATAGATCAAGCTAAGCGATAAGAACTATTTCAGGCAAATCGGACAACAACAAGAAGAAATATAACAAAAAGAAGTTGAAGTTTGCAAATATTGTGCGTTGTGAAAATACTTTTGACCACCTCTGGTCATGGTCAAAATTATTTTCACAAAGTGCATTTTTGTGCATGGGTCACAAACAGTTGCTTGTGCAGCAAGTGGGGGGAGGTGAAATGCAAAAAACTTTTGCTTTTGCAAATTCAAACCTATGCAGAGTCAGATGAAAGAAGAATTGAAAAAATAACTGTTCCTATGCGCAAGGAAGAGGCAAATGAAGAGATCTTTATCAGTTGTCAGAAGTATTTGCACACGGTTTCGTCGCATCACAATTATTTTCACAACGCAATTTCTTCTTCAGTGATTGGTTTAGAGTGACAAGTGCCGGTTTGTTTGCTTAAATACATTTAAATTATTGAATAAAAATTAGATTTAATCATTTTCCTATTACAGTTATTAAATAAAATGCCCAAAACAAAAGAGTTAACAGTTGAGGCCCGGGCTGGTATTGTTGCTAGGTTTAAAGCCGGTACACCTGCGGCCAAAATAGCTGAAATATATCAAATTTCGCGTAGAACTGTCTACTACTTAATAAAAAAGTTTGATACAGTTGGCACATTAAAAAATAAAAAAAGATCAGGCCGAAAACCTGTGCTGGACCAAAGGCAATGCAGGCAAATACTTGGAGTTGTGGCGAAGAATCCTAGTGCCAGTCCGGTAAAAATTGCCTTAGAATCAAAAAATACAATTGGCAAACAAGTTAGTAGTTCTACAATTCGTCGCAGGCTAAAAGAAGCTGATTTTAAGACATACGCTGTTCGCAAAACGATTGAGATCACACCAACCAACAAAACAAAACGTCTTCGATTTGCGTTGGAATATGTTAAGAAGCCTCTTGACTTTTGGTTTAATATTTTATGGACTGATGAGTCTGCATTTCAGTACCAGGGGTCATACAGCAAGCATTTTATGCATTTGAAAAATAATCAAAAGCATTTGGCAGCCCAGCCAACCAATAGATTTGGTGGGGGCACAGTCATGTTTTGGGGATGTCTTTCCTATTATGGATTCGGAGACTTGGTACCGATAGAAGGAACTTTAAATCAGAACGGATACCTTCTTATCTTAAACAACCATGCTTTTACGTCTGGAAATAGACTTTTTCCAACTACTGAATGGATTCTTCAGCAGGACAATGCTCCATGCCATAAGGGTAGGATACCAACAAAATTTTTAAACGACCTTAATCTGGCGGTTCTTCCGTGGCCCCCCCAAAGCCCAGACCTTAATATCATTGAAAACGTTTGGGCTTTTATTAAAAACCAACGAACTATTGATAAAAATAGAAAACGAGAGGGAGCCATCATTGAAATAGCGGAGATTTGGTCCAAATTGACATTAGAATTTGCACAAACTTTGGTAAGGTCAATACCAAAAAGACTTCAAGCAGTTATTGATGCCAAAGGTGGTGTTACAAAATATTAGTATTGTATTTATATAAAATAAAGAAATTCTTATGTTGAAATTAGATGTTAAGCTGAAATTTACTAAATTAAGTTGAGTGAAAATACTTTTGAAGCGCAATAAACATGTGAAAATACTATTGACAACTTGCATGCATATTTTCTTTTGCTTTAAGCTTTGTACTATGAACCGTTATCTTTCGTATTTCTTTTCGACTACCTTCTGCATAGATCAAGCTAAGCGATAAGAACTATTTCAGGAGAGAAGAACTATTTCAGGCAAATCGGACAACAACAAGAAGAAATATAACAAAAAGAAGTTGAAGTTTGCAAATATTGTGCGTTGTGAAAATACTTTTGACCACCTCTGGTCATGGTCAAAATTATTTTCACAAAGTGCATTTTTGTGCATGGGTCACAAACAGTTGCTTGTGCAGCAAGTGGGGGGAGGTGAAATGCAAAAAACTTTTGCTTTTGCAAATTCAAACCTATGCAGAGTCAGATGAAAGAAGAATTGAAAAAATAACTGTTCCTATGCGCAAGGAAGAGGCAAATAAAGAGATCTTTATCAGTTGTCAGAAGTATTTGCACACGGTTTCGTCGCATCACAATTATTTTCACAACGCAATTTCTTCTTCAGTGATTGGTTTAGAGTGACAAGTGCCGGTTTGTTTGCTTAAATACATTTAAATTATTGAATAAAAATTAGATTTAATCATTTTCCTATTACAGTTATTAAATAAAATGCCCAAAACAAAAGAGTTAACAGTTGAGGCCCGGGCTGGTATTGTTGCTAGGTTTAAAGCCGGTACACCTGCGGCCAAAATAGCTGAAATATATCAAATTTCGCGTAGAACTGTCTACTACTTAATAAAAAAGTTTGATACAGTTGGCACATTAAAAAATAAAAAAAGATCAGGCCGAAAACCTGTGCTGGACCAAAGGCAATGCAGGCAAATTCTTGGAGTTGTGGAGAAGAATCCTAGTGCCAGTCCGGTAAAAATTGCCTTAGAATCAAAAAATACAATTGGCAAACAAGTTAGTAGTTCTACAATTCGTCGCAGGCTAAAAGAAGCTGATTTTAAGACATACGTTGTTCGCAAAACGATTGAGATCACACCAACCAACAAAACAAAACGTCTTCGATTTGCGTTGGAATATGTTAAGAAGCCTCTTGACTTTTGGTTTAATATTTTATGGACTGATGAGTCTGCATTTCAGTACCAGGGGTCATACAGCAAGCATTTTATGCATTTGAAAAATAATCAAAAGCATTTGGCAGCCCAGCCAACCAATAGATTTGGTGGGGGCACAGTCATGTTTTGGGGATGTCTTTCCTATTATGGATTCGGAGACTTGGTACCGATAGAAGGAACTTTAAATCAGAACGGATACCTTCTTATCTTAAACAACCATGCTTTTACGTCTGGAAATAGACTTTTTCCAACTACTGAATGGATTCTTCAGCAGGACAATGCTCCATGCCATAAGGGTAGGATACCAACAAAATTTTTAAACGACCTTAATCTGGCGGTTCTTCCGTGGCTCCCCCAAAGCCCAGACCTTAATATCATTGAAAACGTTTGGGCTTTTATTAAAAACCAACGAACTATTGATAAAAATAGAAAACGAGAGGGAGCCATCATTGAAATAGCGGAGATTTGGTCCAAATTGACATTAGAATTTGCACAAACTTTGGTAAGGTCAATACCAAAAAGACTTCAAGCAGTTATTGATGCCAAAGGTGGTGTTACAAAATATTAGTATTGTATTTATATAAAATAAAGAAATTCTTATGTTGAAATTAGATGTTAAGCTGAAATTTACTAAATTAAGTTGAGTGAAAATACTTTTGAAGCGCAATAAACATGTGAAAATACTATTGACAACTTGCATGCATATTTTCTTTTGCTTTAAGCTTTGTACTATGAACCGTTATCTTTCGTATTTCTTTTCGACTACCTTCTGCATAGATCAAGCTAAGCGATAAGAACTATTTCAGGCAAATCGGACAACAACAAGAAGAAATATAACAAAAAGAAGTTGAAGTTTGCAAATATTGTGCGTTGTGAAAATACTTTTGACCACCTCTGGTCATGGTCAAAATTATTTTCACAAAGTGCATTTTTGTGCATGGGTCACAAACAGTTGCTTGTGCAGCAAGTGGGGGGAGGTGAAATGCAAAAAACTTTTGCTTTTGCAAATTCAAACCTATGCAGAGTCAGATGAAAGAAGAATTGAAAAAATAACTGTTCCTATGCGCAAGGAAGAGGCAAATGAAGAGATCTTTATCAGTTGTCAGAAGTATTTGCACACGGTTTCGTCGCATCACAATTATTTTCACAACGCAATTTCTTCTTCAGTGATTGGTTTAGAGTGACAAGTGCCGGTTTGTTTGCTTAAATACATTTAAATTATTGAATAAAAATTAGATTTAATCATTTTCCTATTACAGTTATTAAATAAAATGCCCAAAACAAAAGAGTTAACAGTTGAGGCCCGGGCTGGTATTGTTGCTAGGTTTAAAGCCGGTACACCTGCGGCCAAAATAGCTGAAATATATCAAATTTCGCGTAGAACTGTCTACTACTTAATAAAAAAGTTTGATACAGTTGGCACATTAAAAAATAAAAAAAGATCAGGCCGAAAACCTGTGCTGGACCAAAGGCAATGCAGGCAAATACTTGGAGTTGTGGCGAAGAATCCTAGTGCCAGTCCGGTAAAAATTGCCTTAGAATCAAAAAATACAATTGGCAAACAAGTTAGTAGTTCTACAATTCGTCGCAGGCTAAAAGAAGCTGATTTTAAGACATACGTTGTTCGCAAAACGATTGAGATCACACCAACCAACAAAACAAAACGTCTTCGATTTGCGTTGGAATATGTTAAGAAGCCTCTTGACTTTTGGTTTAATATTTTATGGACTGATGAGTCTGCATTTCAGTACCAGGGGTCATACAGCAAGCATTTTATGCATTTGAAAACTAATCAAAAGCATTTGGCAGCCCAGCCAACCAATAGATTTGGTGGGGGCACAGTCATGTTTTGGGGATGTCTTTCCTATTATGGATTCGGAGACTTGGTACCGATAGAAGGAACTTTAAATCAGAACGGATACCTTCTTATCTTAAACAACCATGCTTTTACGTCTGGAAATAGACTTTTTCCAACTACTGAATGGATTCTTCAGCAGGACAATGCTCCATGCCATAAGGGTAGGATACCAACAAAATTTTTAAACGACCTTAATCTGGCGGTTCTTCCGTGGCCCCCCCAAAGCCCAGACCTTAATATCATTGAAAACGTTTGGGCTTTTATTAAAAACCAACGAACTATTGATAAAAATAGAAAACGAGAGGGAGCCATCATTGAAATAGCGGAGATTTGGTCCAAATTGACATTAGAATTTGCACAAACTTTGGTAAGGTCAATACCAAAAAGACTTCAAGCAGTTATTGATGCCAAAGGTGGTGTTACAAAATATTAGTATTGTATTTATATAAAATAAAGAAATTCTTATGTTGAAATTAGATGTTAAGCTGAAATTTACTAAATTAAGTTGAGTGAAAATACTTTTGAAGCGCAATAAACATGTGAAAATACTATTGAAGCGCAATAAACATGTGAAAATACTATTGACAACTTGCATGCATATTTTCTTTTGCTTTAAGCTTTGTACTATGAACCGTTATCTTTCGTATTTCTTTTCGACTACCTTCTGCATAGATCAAGCTAAGCGATAAGAACTATTTCAGGCAAATCGGACAACAACAAGAAGAAATATAACAAAAAGAAGTTGAAGTTTGCAAATATTGTGCGTTGTGAAAATACTTTTGACCACCTCTGGTCATGGTCAAAATTATTTTCACAAAGTGCATTTTTGTGCATGGGTCACAAACAGTTGCTTGTGCAGCAAGTGGGGGGAGGTGAAATGCCAAAAAACTTTTGCTTTTGCAAATTCAAACCTATGCAGAGTCAGATGAAAGAAGAATTGAAAAAATAACTGTTCCTATGCGCAAGGAAGAGGCAAATGAAGAGATCTTTATCAGTTGTCAGAAGTATTTGCACACGGTTTCGTCGCATCACAATTATTTTCACAACGCAATTTCTTCTTCAGTGATTGGTTTAGAGTGACAAGTGCTGGTTTGTTTGCTTAAATACATTTAAATTATTGAATAAAAATTAGATTTAATCATTTTCCTATTACAGTTATTAAATAAAATGCCCAAAACAAAAGAGTTAACAGTTGAGGCCCGGGCTGGTATTGTTGCTAGGTTTAAAGCCGGTACACCTGCGGCCAAAATAGCTGAAATATATCAAATTTCGCGTAGAACTGTCTACTACTTAATAAAAAAGTTTGATACAGTTGGCACATTAAAAAATAAAAAAAGATCAGGCCGAAAACCTGTGCTGGACCAAAGGCAATGCAGGCAAATACTTGGAGTTGTGGCGAAGAATCCTAGTGCCAGTCCGGTAAAAATTGCCTTAGAATCAAAAAATACAATTGGCAAACAAGTTAGTAGTTCTACAATTCGTCGCAGGCTAAAAGAAGCTGATTTTAAGACATACGTTGTTCGCAAAACGATTGAGATCACACCAACCAACAAAACAAAACGTCTTCGATTTGCGTTGGAATATGTTAAGAAGCCTCTTGACTTTTGGTTTAATATTTTATGGACTGATGAGTCTGCATTTCAGTACCAGGGGTCATACAGCAAGCATTTTATGCATTTGAAAAATAATCAAAAGCATTTGGCAGCCCAGCCAACCAATAGATTTGGTGGGGGGCACAGTCATGTTTTGGGGATGTCTTTCCTATTATGGATTCGGAGACTTGGTACCGATAGAAGGAACTTTAAATCAGAACGGATACCTTCTTATCTTAAACAACCATGCTTTTACGTCTGGAAATAGACTTTTTCCAACTACTGAATGGATTCTTCAGCAGGACAATGCTCCATGCCATAAGGGTAGGATACCAACAAAATTTTTAAACGACCTTAATCTGGCGGTTCTTCCGTGGCCCCCCCCAAAGCCCAGACCTTAATATCATTGAAAACGTTTGGGCTTTTATTAAAAACCAACGAACTATTGATAAAAATAGAAAACGAGAGGGAGCCATCATTGAAATAGCGGAGATTTGGTCCAAATTGACATTAGAATTTGCACAAACTTTGGTAAGGTCAATACCAAAAAGACTTCAAGCAGTTATTGATGCCAAAGGTGGTGTTACAAAATATTAGTATTGTATTTATATAAAATAAAGAAATTCTTATGTTGAAATTAGATGTTAAGCTGAAATTTACTAAATTAAGTTGAGTGAAAATACTTTTGAAGCGCAATAAACATGTGAAAATACTATTGACAACTTGCATGCATATTTTCTTTTGCTTTAAGCTTTGTACTATGAACCGTTATCTTTCGTATTTCTTTTCGACTACCTTCTGCATAGATCAAGCTAAGCGATAAGAACTATTTCAGGCAAATCGGACAACAACAAGAAGAAATATAACAAAAAGAAGTTGAAGTTTGCAAATATTGTGCGTTGTGAAAATACTTTTGACCACCTCTGGTCATGGTCAAAATTATTTTCACAAAGTGCATTTTTGTGCATGGGTCACAAACAGTTGCTTGTGCAGCAAGTGGGGGGAGGTGAAATGCAAAAAAACTTTTGCTTTTGCAAATTCAAACCTATGCAGAGTCAGATGAAAGAAGAATTGAAAAAATAACTGTTCCTATGCGCAAGGAAGAGGCAAATGAAGAGATCTTTATCAGTTGTCAGAAGTATTTGCACACGGTTTCGTCGCATCACAATTATTTTCACAACGCAATTTCTTCTTCAGTGATTGGTTTAGAGTGACAAGTGCCGGTTTGTTTGCTTAAATACATTTAAATTATTGAATAAAAATTAGATTTAATCATTTTCCTATTACAGTTATTAAATAAAATGCCCAAAACAAAAGAGTTAACAGTTGAGGCCCGGGCTGGTATTGTTGCTAGGTTTAAAGCCGGTACACCTGCGGCCAAAATAGCTGATATATATCAAATTTCGCGTAGAACTGTCTACTACTTAATAAAAAAGTTTGATACAGTTGGCACATTAAAAAATAAAAAAAGATCAGGCCGAAAACCTGTGCTGGACCAAAGGCAATGCAGGCAAATACTTGGAGTTGTGGCGAAGAATCCTAGTGCCAGTCCGGTAAAAATTGCCTTAGAATCAAAAAATACAATTGGCAAACAAGTTAGTAGTTCTACAATTCGTCGCAGGCTAAAAGAAGCTGATTTTAAGACATACGTTGTTCGCAAAACGATTGAGATCACACCAACCAACAAAACAAAACGTCTTCGATTTGCGTTGGAATATGTTAAGAAGCCTCTTGACTTTTGGTTTAATATTTTATGGACTGATGAGTCTGCATTTCAGTACCAGGGGTCATACAGCAAGCATTTTATGCATTTGAAAAATAATCAAAAGCATTTGGCAGCCCAGCCAACCAATAGATTTGGTGGGGGCACAGTCATGTTTTGGGGATGTCCTTCCTATTATGGATTCGGAGACTTGGTACCGATAGAAGGAACTTTAAATCAGAACGGATACCTTCTTATCTTAAACAACCATGCTTTTACGTCTGGAAATAGACTTTTTCCAACTACTGAATGGATTCTTCAGCAGGACAATGCTCCATGCCATAAGGGTAGGATACCAACAAAATTTTTAAACGACCTTAATCTGGCGGTTCTTCCGTGGCCCCCCCAAAGCCCAGACCTTAATATCATTGAAAACGTTTGGGCTTTTATTAAAAACCAACGAACTATTGATAAAAATAGAAAACGAGAGGGAGCCATCATTGAAATAGCGGAGATTTGGTCCAAATTGACATTAGAATTTGCACAAACTTTGGTAAGGTCAATACCAAAAAGACTTTGTTCACGCCAGAAGGGCGCAAACAGTTGAGCGGCAGTGTAAGCGGCCAATGCTTGTACTCGAAGCTCCTCCACGGCTCGCAAGCACCGCTGCTCGCGCTCTCCTTCTCTTCTCTCGCTCTCCTCCCTTCCCGCAAGGTATTCACCACTCCGCGGTCCCGCGGTATTTCTACTGTTAGTGTTAAGGTAGTTGTAATTTACCAGTGCGTGAATAAAGAACGAAAGGTTGAAGTCCACCCCGCGCGTTTTTAATTTCGGGGAAAATTTCAGCAGCCGCCGCAGCAACCACAACCAAAGGAATCTTTCCGCCCACTCCATTTCATGGTCCTTCGAGCCGGATGAGCTCTGATCCTGCCAGCGCTCCTTGCGGAAAATTCAAGATAAGTACGGCTTTAAATCCTATTCCGTCCGTGGTCGCCATTTTCGTTTTTTCCAACGGCGTTTATTCTTTCCGTCCATCCGTATCAAGTGAAAAGTGAAAATATATAAGTACATGCGCCCAGCCACCGCGATTACTTTTTTTTTTAAGTGCATAAACAAGCACTTTGCCAATACCGGCCCCCTAATTCGTCTCACGGTGCTCCGCTGATATCCAAGCGCATGTACATATATACATATACACACTGTCCAAAATTCACTGCTATCGTCCGCTGCTAAACTGCTGTTTTTTTTTTTGTGCCTCAATAAAATATACAATACAATACAATATACAAATTTAATTAAATTCAATAAAATATACAATACAATACAATATACAAATTTAATTAAATTCAATTAAATATACACATACATATAATCACCAAAAATTTCACATACACACAAATATACATAGCCATATACATACATTACGACATATCCATTGTCATCCAACGATATTCACATACACACAGTCGCGACGTACACAGACTTGCCAAGTGCAAGTTCTTTCGTCTCCTCTTTGTTCGTTATTGCCCTGACAAAAAAACCAGCGCATAGCGACGAGAGAATACCCTATTGTCGAGACATAAAACAAAATAAATAAGTCCGACGATAAAATTTAAAAATAAATTTTAAAATATTTTATTTATTTATTTTTATTATTTAATAAATAATTTAATAAAAAAAAGGGAGAGAAACGATTGTTTTAATTATTATTATTCTTGATTATTAGTTAATAATTATTTAACCCAAATAATAATTTTTTTTTTTTTACAAGCTATTTCTGGCTCCCATTTCTGGTTCCTAAATTACAATAATAAAATTGTGGTCCTAAATCCGGTAGCTATTTTTATAAATTTAAACTTGAATTTTCTAGCTATTTTCCATATATTAGCTATTGTTTTTCGGGATTTCCAGTCGATAGCGATTTTTTTTATAAATCCTTGGCTATTTTCCAGACTCCAGCCGGTAGCTATTTTTTTTGCTTTTCGGGATTTTTCAGTCGGTAGCGATTTTTTATAAATCCTTGGCTATTATCCAGACTCCAGCTGGTAGCTATTTTTTTTTTTTTTTTTTAGCTATTTTTTCAGAAATTGCAATAAACTGAATTTTAGCTATATTGTGCTTCAATCTCCAGATCCCAATTGCAACCTTCTCAATTTAAGTTTTTTTTCCAGTTGATTTAAGATCTATTGGGGCCTTATTTCACAAAAATTGAGATTTTTTTTTTTTTTTTTTCCTTCGTGCTCCAATCTCCTTCTTGACTTCCTTCTCCTAGGGCATAGCTGAGCATGCCCCTAGAGGGAGACAAGAAAAAGACACCCGCACCTGGAAAAGAACAAAAGTTCAACCCGCAATCTCCGATATCCACTCGCGGTAGGCCAGCACCCAAGTCCGTTAGTCCCAGGGTCAAAACCGCGACTCCCACTCCGAAACCAAAGGTTTTGCCATCGACCAGTTCGAAGACAACTCCTAGGTTGGTCATTTCCCGACCAGTGACGCGAGCGTCTAGTGAGTCTTCTCTATCGAGAAAATCCGAGAGTCCCTCCGCTGTCGGGACCGATTTCCTCCGCGTCACACGCTCTACCACAAAGAGAATGGCATCCTCTGAACAGCCGACGCCCGCAAACGCAGCGTTGCATAAATTCATCGCCGTCAGCGATCGCGTAAGCCTTTTCGAAGCGAAGATCAACACTCCAGATCAAGCCTCTCCGTCCCTACACACGTTACAAGTCCGTCTGCAACAGGTGCGAGCCTTATGGGACAAAGTGGAAAGAGAGTACGAAACATGCTCTGACCTAATGGCCCAAGAAGGATCCCTAGACACAGTGCCTATTCTCCAGGCCAAATATGACTACTGCTACTCAGTATACGAGTCATGTGCAGCACAAATTGGCGAAACAATCGACAGAGCAACGCCTCAAGTCGCGCAAGCACCCTCTCAGCCGCTAATTTCGTCCGGCTGCCGCTTACCTCCATGCGACACGGAAGTCTTCGATGGCGACTACCTCCGATGGCCCACTTTCCGGGACCTATTCACGGCAATTTACGTAAACAACCCCAGGCTGACTCCGGTCGAGAAGCTATTCCACCTCCTTACCAAAACAAGTGGCGAAGCAAAAGCCATCGTGGCGAAATCTCCTCTCACGAATGATGGTTTTGCTTCGGCTTGGGAGGCGCTTCGAGATCGGTTCCAAAATAAGCGACTTTTAGTCAACAGCCAGCTCAAGCTTCTTTTTAACTTGAGCTCAATTTCGCAAGAATCTGGTCATGCTCTAAAAGAGCTACAATCCACGATTCAGGGGTGTTTAACGGCACTAGAGCATTCCCAGGTATCCACAGAAAACTGGGATTGTATCTTGGTTTTCCTTTGCGCGAGCAAACTGCCAAAGCAGACCCTGTCCTTATGGGAACAGTCGCTAACTGCCAAATCCGAGATCCCAGCTTGGGAAGAAATGAATGCCTTCCTGAGCGAAAGGTATCGGACATTGGAAGCCATCGAAGATATGAAACCGACTCAGGCGGTTCCCAAAAGGCTTCAATCCTTCGAGACAAAGGTCAGCACCAAACAGAAAGGGTGTGACATATGTTCTAAGGAGAACCATCCGGTACGATTGTGCCCGCGTTTTCTTCAAATGTCTGTTGACTCGCGCTCCGGATATATAAAAAAGAAGCAGCTATGTCTGAATTGTTTTGCCAGAGGTCATCAGCTACGTGACTGCACAAGCATGCACAGCTGCTTTACATGTAAAGGCAGGCACCATACGCTGCTGCATCGCAGCCCCCCAAATTCCGAAAATGCGAGTTCCTCAACCTCGCCCCCTACACAGCAACTTCCGAGACCCTCTAGCAGAAATGCATCGGCAAGCACCTCAGCGGTGCAAAATTTCTTCGCGTCCGGCACTTCAGCCGTCCTACTGAGCACAGCGATGATAGACGTGTGCCATTTGGGGACGAACTACCGAGCCCGAGCCTTAATCGACTCGGGATCCGAGGCGACGTTCATTTCAGAACGCCTGTTCAACCTTATCAAGTTGCCATTCCGCAACACCCGGACCCAAGTCTCCGGGTTAAATCATTCGGTCTCCGCGAAATCCTCGAAGCTGTGTCACTTCGGGATTCGCTCTCCGACTAAGCCAGGTCTACAGTTAGACACTGAAGCGTACGTCCTTCCGGAGCTCTCAGGCAAACTGCCCTCCTATCCGATCCCTCGGAATTCTTTGAAGGACCTGCCCGCACTCCGCTGGGCAGATCCTACCTTTTTTGAGAGCTCTCAAATTGATGTACTGATCGGGGCTGACATTCTACCATCCATAATGATGGATGGCACCCGACAAAATATTTGCGGCTCGCTCCTGGGCCAAGAAACTATTTTCGGGTGGGTGCTAACGGGGCCGATTTCCAAGGGTAAGCCGAAACGGGTCGCATCCTTCACGACCCAGGTGCACCAAACAGGCGACCCTGATTCGCTCGACACGCTTCTCAGCAAGTTCTGGGAGGTGGAGGATCTACCAGTAAAGATGGTAAAAGAGTCGGACTCCTATTGTGAAAGGAACTTCCTCCAAACGACCACAAAAGACGCAAGCGGGAGGTACGTGGTGACGCTCCCGTTCCGGGATCCCGAGAATACCGGATCCGATTTAGGATATTCAAGGTCCATTGCGCTAGCTCAGTTTCTTAGAAACGAAAATCGTTTAAAAAGAGACTTTCCATTAAAAGAGCAATATGACAGCGTGATCCAGGAGTACCTGGATCTGGGGCATATGAAAGAAGTTCCGCCGACTCACAATTCTCCCTCGTATCATCTTCCTCATCACGCGGTAGTTAAGCCCGAAAGCACCACTACAAAGCTTCGCGTTGTATTCAACGCTTCAAGTCCGTCGGCAAATGGGATCAGCTTAAATGATATTCTTCATGCTGGTCCAGTCCTACAATCCGATCTAACGATCCAGGTCCTGAAATGGCGTTATTTTCAATACGTCTTCAGTGCAGACATTACGAAAATGTATCGTCAGATCTGGGTCGATCCAAAACACACCCCGTTTCAAAGAATTCTGTTCCGAAACAAGGAAGGAGATATCCGAGACTTCGAATTAAAAACAGTTACCTTCGGGGTCAACTGCGCCCCCTTCCTCGCCATTCGAGTCTTGCAACAGCTGGCAGAGGATATCCAAGTGCCATTTCCAAATGCCAGCCGCATCATCCAGCAGCACATGTACGTCGACGACGTTCTGGCAGGGGCGAATTCCGTAAACGAAGCCCAAAGTTCAATTCGAGAGTTGCAAGCAGCCCTAAGTGCCTCCGGGTTTCCGCTAAGAAAGTGGACCTCAAACAACAAAAGCGTCCTTAAAGACGTCCCGGCCGAACACCTCCTTCATAGCGAGTTCCTCGACATCGATGCCGAAAGCACGGCCAAGACGCTCGGTATACGGTGGAGGGCAAAGTCCGACGAATTCTATTTCGTTCCTCCAGACATAGTTGTGGAGGCCTCCTATACAAAGCGAGAAGTTTTGTCCCAAATCGCTAGGTTGTTCGATCCTGCCGGGTGGCTCGCGCCGTTCATAATCCGGTCAAAAATATTCATGCAGGAGATTTGGTTGCAAAACTTAGGCTGGGACGATAAGCTTCCCACTGAAATGAGTCAGCGGTGGCAATCGTTTTTAGAGGAGTATTCCGACCTCAACCAGATCCGGGTTCCGAGATGGATCTGGTACCAGCCTGAGGTAGTCATAGAGCACCACGGTTTCTGTGACGCGTCTCAGAGAGCCTATGGAGCGGCTATATACATCCGCGTCGAGATGGGGCAAAAGATCCTGACTCGCCTGCTTACAGCCAAAACACGAGTAGCCCCAGTCAAAACCGTCTCCCTTCCTCGGCTAGAGCTCTGTGGTGCCGTGCTGTTAACCGAAATGGTGACAGCAATCCTTCCGCACATGCCCTCCGCCAGTTCAGATATCCGCTGCTGGACAGATTCCACAATCGTCTTAGCCTGGCTACGAAAGCCTGCGTGCAACTGGACCACATTTGTGGCCAACAGAGTTGCCAAGATCACGCAGGCGACGCCAGTCGACTGTTGGGCGCACGTTCGCTCAGAACAAAACTCCGCCGATCTAGCCAGTCGAGGCGTATCCCTTCAGGAATTGGCAGAAAACCATCTCTGGTGGCATGGACCAGAGTGGCTGCAAGGGCCACGAGAGCTATGGCCAGCACAAAGCGACACTCTTCCAGTGACAGAGCTAGAGCAGCGCGCGGTCAAAGTGCATTTTGTCAAGGGCCCGTCCATCGACTTTCTCGAACGTTTCTCCAAATTGGACAAGGCCCTGCGAGTTCTGGTCTATGTTCAACGCTTCTTTAAACGCTGCCGCAAAGGTTCGTTCTTGCCCAGTTCACGACCTACGAGTGAAGAGATCCGAGAGGCAGAACGAACTCTGACCTCCATTGCGCAGCGCAGAGCATATGGCCAAGAGCTTCAGCATTTGACCGAGAAAAGGCCTCTTCCAGTGTCAAGTCCTTTGGTGACTTTGTTCCCGTTCATTGACCAACACGGCCTTTTAAGAGCGTGCGGCCGTCTCACTGCATCCAAAACCCTGCAATATGATGAACGTCATCCGATTCTTCTCCCCTATGACTGTAGACTGTCGCGCCTCATCGTCCAATTTACTCACCAGATTACTCTTCATGGCGGTAGTCAATTGATCGTACGCCTGATCCGAACCAAGTATTGGATTCCTAAAATCAAGAATCTGGTGAAGGCTGTGGTCAATCCGTGTAAGATTTGCACGATTTACAAGAAGAGACTCCAAACACAGTTGATGGGCGACTTCCCGACAGATAGAGTCTCCTTCTCGAGGGCGTTCACCTACACGGGTATCGACTATGCCGGCCCTTTCGAAATAAAAAATTATACAGGGAGAGCGTGTCTCATAACGAAGGGATATGTCTGTGTGTTTGTGTGCTTTTCCACGAAGGCTATCCATTTGGAACCCACTTCCGATCTAACAACCGAGAAATTTCTAGCGGCCTTTGCTCGTTTCGTAGCGAGGCGCGGTTGTCCTCAGCGGGTCCATTCGGATAATGGTAAAACCTTTGTGGGGGCGGCAGCTTTGATTTCCAGGGACTTTCTCCAAGCCATCAAAGAGTCCGTGACTGATGCATATAGCCACCAGGGACTCGTATGGCGGTTCATCCCACCAGGGGCTCCACATATGGGGGGTTTGTGGGAAGCAGGGGTGAAAAGCTTCAAAACCCTGTTCCTTAAATCGACGTCAGTCCGCAAATATACATTTGAGGAGCTGGCGACGCTTCTCGCTAAGATTGAGGCTTGCCTCAACTCTAGACCCCTCTCCCCTATGTCCGAAGATCCCTCAGATTTGCTGGCCCTCACACCAGGCCATTTCCTTATTGGAGGGCCGTTGCTTTCCACGGCGGAACCCGAGATAAAGGGCGAAGCCAAGTCGATAATAAATCGATGGCAACACCTCAAGGCACAACATCAGCAGTTTAGTGCACGGTGGAAAGAGGAGTATCTTAAGGAACTCCATAAACGAAGCAAATGGCAATTTCCGACCAGGAATCTCCAAGCCGACGATATGGTAGTTGTCAAAGAGGACAATCTACCACCGAACGAATGGCGGCTCGGCAGAATCGTTTCTGCCTTCCCAGGAGCCGACGAGCGCATTCGAGTCGTCGAGATCCGTACGTCTCGCGGCACCATAAAACGCCCTGTCCACAAAGTTATTCTGCTACCGATGGAGGACAAAGAGTCCTCCGTTCCTAGGGATTAGGGCACTTCCCCCATTCCGGGGCCAAAATAGTAGTCGGCTCATACTAAGCTTCTTCATTTCTTTTATTGGCAGACTTACTCACTTCCTCCAATAATGGCTCCTCGTCCTCGTGCCACCCAGTCGTTGGAGAGCAGACGTACTCGAGGTATTAAATCCTACCGCTGCCGAGTCTGCTCTGGAATCCATCCTCTTCGAAAGTGCACGAGGTTCCACAAACTGAGCGTTGAAAAGCGCCTTCGGGCAGTACTTATTAATAAGTACTGCTCGAACTGCCTCGCCCATCAGCACTCAGGAGGAGACTGTCGCAGCCAAGAGGGATGCAAGAAGTGTGGAGGAGACCACCACACCCTACTCCACATGCACGAGGTCCTCCCCGCTCCGAACCCGGCAGCGCTACCAGCTCCGACGCGCAGAGAGCGCCATCCCGCTGCACCTCGTCCGGTCCGGATTTCCCGCACTCCGCCACCAGCCCCAGTCGCCAACAATCGCCCGCGTCAGCAGCAGCAGAAGGCTGTCCCCATACTGCCTACAGCCATCGTCGTGCTGGACACGGGCTCGAAGACCTTCGAGACCGGGGCCATGATCGACCCATGCATGCCGGTGAGCAGCATCGACCGGTCGTTAGCGGCTGCGTTCCGGCTGCCCATCACTCGGCTGGGAGGCAACGAGATCTGCTCGGTGACACTCCGGTCCCGAACCAGCACCTTCCGACTCAACGTCGTCCTGAAGATCGATCCCATCCTAAGGATCCGGACACCCATCCGAGCTCTGAGCGACGCCGCCAGGGCCAAGTTTGACGGTGTTCGTCTCGCGGACGAGCGCTTCCACCGGCCGGCCTCCATCTCCCTCGTGTTGGGATCAGATGTATATGCCAATTTGATCCAACCGGGGTTCCTAAAAATTGAGGATGGGTTGCCCGTCGCGCAGAACACGGTGTTCGGATGGACCGTTTCTGGAACGTGCGCGAAATGAAGAGGACGATCCTGATATCTAGCCGGCCAGGGATACCTTTGCCTACGCAAGGGGGGGGAGAATGTTCACGCCAGAAGGGCGCAAACAGTTGAGCGGCAGTGTAAGCGGCCAATGCTTGTACTCGAAGCTCCTCCACGGCTCGCAAGCACCGCTGCTCGCGCTCTCCTTCTCTTCTCTCGCTCTCCTCCCTTCCCGCAAGGTATTCACCACTCCGCGGTCCCGCGGTATTTCTACTGTTAGTGTTAAGGTAGTTGTAATTTACCAGTGCGTGAATAAAGAACGAAAGGTTGAAGTCCACCCCGCGCGTTTTTAATTTCGGGGAAAATTTCAGCAGCCGCCGCAGCAACCACAACCAAAGGAATCTTTCCGCCCACTCCATTTCAGACTTCAAGCAGTTATTGATGCCAAAGGTGGTGTTACAAAATATTAGTATTGTATTTATATAAAATAAAGAAATTCTTATGTTGAAATTAGATGTTAAGCTGAAATTTACTAAATTAAGTTGAGTGAAAATACTTTTGAAGCGCAATAAACATGTGAAAATACTATTGACAACTTGCATGCATATTTTCTTTTGCTTTAAGCTTTGTACTATGAACCGTTATCTTTCGTATTTCTTTTCGACTACCTTCTGCATAGATCAAGCTAAGCGATAAGAACTATTTCAGGCAAATCGGACAACAACAAGAAGAAATATAACAAAAAGAAGTTGAAGTTTGCAAATATTGTGCGTTGTGAAAATACTTTTGACCACCTCTGGTCATGGTCAAAATTATTTTCACAAAGTGCATTTTTGTGCATGGGTCACAAACAGTTGCTTGTGCAGCAAGTGGGGGGAGGTGAAATGCAAAAAAACTTTTGCTTTTGCAAATTCAAACCTATGCAGAGTCAGATGAAAGAAGAATTGAAAAAATAACTGTTCCTATGCGCAAGGAAGAGGCAAATGAAGAGATCTTTATCAGTTGTCAGAAGTATTTGCACACGGTTTCGTCGCATCACAATTATTTTCACAACGCAATTTCTTCTTCAGTGATTGGTTTAAAGTGACAAGTGCCGGTTTGTTTGCTTAAATACATTTAAATTATTGAATAAAAATTAGATTTAATCATTTTCCTATTACAGTTATTAAATAAAATGCCCAAAACAAAAGAGTTAACAGTTGAGGCCCGGGCTGGTGTTGTTGCTAGGTTTAAAGCCGGTACACCTGCGGCCAAAATAGCTGAAATATATCAAATTTCGCGTAGAACTGTCTACTACTTAATAAAAAAGTTTGATACAGTTGGCACATTAAAAAATAAAAAAAGATCAGGCCGAAAACCTGTGCTGGACCAAAGGCAATGCAGGCAAATACTTGGAGTTGTGGCGAAGAATCCTAGTGCCAGTCCGGTAAAAATTGCCTTAGAATCAAAAAATACAATTGGCAAACAAGTTAGTAGTTCTACAATTCGTCGCAGGCTAAAAGAAGCTGATTTTAAGACATACGTTGTTCGCAAAACGATTGAGATCACACCAACCAACAAAACAAAACGTCTTCGATTTGCGTTGGAATATGTTAAGAAGCCTCTTGACTTTTGGTTTAATATTTTATGGACTGATGAGTCTGCATTTCAGTACCAGGGGTCATACAGCAAGCATTTTATGCATTTGAAAAATAATCAAAAGCATTTGGCAGCCCAGCCAACCAATAGATTTGGTGGGGGCACAGTCATGTTTTGGGGATGTCTTTCCTATTATGGATTCGGAGACTTGGTACCGATAGAAGGAACTTTAAATCAGAACGGATACCTTCTTATCTTAAACAACCATGCTTTTACGTCTGGAAATAGACTTTTTCCAACTACTGAATGGATTCTTCAGCAGGACAATGCTCCATGCCATAAGGGTAGGATACCAACAAAATTTTTAAACGACCTTAATCTGGCGGTTCTTCCGTGGCCCCCCCAAAGCCCAGACCTTAATATCATTGAAAACGTTTGGGCTTTTATTAAAAACCAACGAACTATTGATAAAAATAGAAAACGAGAGGGAGCCATCATTGAAATAGCGGAGATTTGGTCCAAATTGACATTAGAATTTGCACAAACTTTGGTAAGGTCAATACCAAAAAGACTTCAAGCAGTTATTGATGCCAAAGGTGGTGTTACAAAATATTAGTATTGTATTTATATAAAATAAAGAAATTCTTATGTTGAAATTAGATGTTAAGCTGAAATTTACTAAATTAAGTTGAGTGAAAATACTTTTGAAGCGCAATAAACATGTGAAAATACTATTGACAACTTGCATGCATATTTTCTTTTGCTTTAAGCTTTGTACTATGAACCGTTATCTTTCGTATTTCTTTTCGACTACCTTCTGCATAGATCAAGCTAAGCGATAAGAACTATTTCAGCCAAATCGGACAACAACAAGAAGAAATATAACAAAAAGAAGTTGAAGTTTGCAAATATTGTGCGTTGTGAAAATACTTTTGACCACCTCTGGTCATGGTCAAAATTATTTTCACAAAGTGCATTTTTGTGCATGGGTCACAAACAGTTGCTTGTGCAGCAAGTGGGGGGAGGTGAAATGCAAAAAAACTTTTGCTTTTGCAAATTCAAACCTATGCAGAGTCAGATGAAAGAAGAATTGAAAAAATAACTGTTCCTATGCGCAAGGAAGAGGCAAATGAAGAGATCTTTATCAGTTGTCAGAAGTATTTGCACACGGTTTCGTCGCATCACAATTATTTTCACAACGCAATTTCTTCTTCAGTGATTGGTTTAGAGTGACAAGTGCCGGTTTGTTTGCTTAAATACATTTAAATTATTGAATAAAAATTAGATTTAATCATTTTCCTATTACAGTTATTAAATAAAATGCCCAAAACAAAAGAGTTAACAGTTGAGGCCCGGGCTGGTATTGTTGCTAGGTTTAAAGCCGGTACACCTGCGGCCAAAATAGCTGAAATATATCAAATTTCGCGTAGAACTGTCTACTACTTAATAAAAAAGTTTGATACAGTTGGCACATTAAAAAATAAAAAAAGATCAGGCCGAAAACCTGTGCTGGACCAAAGGCAATGCAGGCAAATACTTGGAGTTGTGGCGAAGAATCCTAGTGCCAGTCCGGTAAAAATTGCCTTAGAATCAAAAAATACAATTGGCAAACAAGTTAGTAGTTCTACAATTCGTCGCAGGCTAAAAGAAGCTGATTTTAAGACATACGTTGTTCGCAAAACGATTGAGATCACACCAACCAACAAAACAAAACGTCTTCGATTTGCGTTGGAATATGTTAAGAAGCCTCTTGACTTTTGGTTTAATATTTTATGGACTGATGAGTCTGCATTTCAGTACCAGGGGTCATACAGCAAGCATTTTATGCATTTGAAAAATAATCAAAAGCATTTGGCAGCCCAGCCAACCAATAGATTTGGTGGGGGCACAGTCATGTTTTGGGGATGTCTTTCCTATTATGGATTCGGAGACTTGGTACCGATAGAAGGAACTTTAAATCAGAACGGATACCTTCTTATCTTAAACAACCATGCTTTTACGTCTGGAAATAGACTTTTTCCAACTACTGAATGGATTCTTCAGCAGGACAATGCTCCATGCCATAAGGGTAGGATACCAACAAAATTTTTAAACGACCTTAATCTGGCGGTTCTTCCGTGGCCCCCCCAAAGCCCAGACCTTAATATCATTGAAAACGTTTGGGCTTTTATTAAAAACCAACGAACTATTGATAAAAATAGAAAACGAGAGGGAGCCATCATTGAAATAGCGGAGATTTGGTCCAAATTGACATTAGAATTTGCACAAACTTTGGTAAGGTCAATACCAAAAAGACTTCAAGCAGTTATTGATGCCAAAGGTGGTGTTACAAAATATTAGTATTGTATTTATATAAAATAAAGAAATTCTTATGTTGAAATTAGATGTTAAGCTGAAATTTACTAAATTAAGTTGAGTGAAAATACTTTTGAAGCGCAATAAACATGTGAAAATACTATTGACAACTTGCATGCATATTTTCTTTTGCTTTAAGCTTTGTACTATGAACCGTTATCTTTCGTATTTCTTTTCGACTACCTTCTGCATAGATCAAGCTAAGCGATAAGAACTATTTCAGCCAAATCGGACAACAACAAGAAGAAATATAACAAAAAGAAGTTGAAGTTTGCAAATATTGTGCGTTGTGAAAATACTTTTGACCACCTCTGGTCATGGTCAAAATTATTTTCACAAAGTGCATTTTTGTGCATGGGTCACAAACAGTTGCTTGTGCAGCAAGTGGGGGGAGGTGAAATGCAAAAAAACTTTTGCTTTTGCAAATTCAAACCTATGCAGAGTCAGATGAAAGAAGAATTGAAAAAATAACTGTTCCTATGCGCAAGGAAGAGGCAAATGAAGAGATCTTTATCAGTTGTCAGAAGTATTTGCACACGGTTTCGTCGCATCACAATTATTTTCACAACGCAATTTCTTCTTCAGTGATTGGTTTAGAGTGACAAGTGCCGGTTTGTTTGCTTAAATACATTTAAATTATTGAATAAAAATTAGATTTAATCATTTTCCTATTACAGTTATTAAATAAAATGCCCAAAACAAAAGAGTTAACAGTTGAGGCCCGGGCTGGTATTGTTGCTAGGTTTAAAGCCGGTACACCTGCGGCCAAAATAGCTGAAATATATCAAATTTCGCGTAGAACTGTCTACTACTTAATAAAAAAGTTTGATACAGTTGGCACATTAAAAAATAAAAAAAGATCAGGCCGAAAACCTGTGCTGGACCAAAGGCAATGCAGGCAAATACTTGGAGTTGTGGCGAAGAATCCTAGTGCCAGTCCGGTAAAAATTGCCTTAGAATCAAAAAATACAATTGGCAAACAAGTTAGTAGTTCTACAATTCGTCGCAGGCTAAAAGAAGCTGATTTTAAGACATACGTTGTTCGCAAAACGATTGAGATCACACCAACCAACAAAACAAAACGTCTTCGATTTGCGTTGGAATACGTTAAGAAGCCTCTTGACTTTTGGTTTAATATTTTATGGACTGATGAGTCTGCATTTCAGTACCAGGGGTCATACAGCAAGCATTTTATGCATTTGAAAAATAATCAAAAGCATTTGGCAGCCCAGCCAACCAATAGATTTGGTGGGGGCACAGTCATGTTTTGGGGATGTCTTTCCTATTATGGATTCGGAGACTTGGTACCGATAGAAGGAACTTTAAATCAGAACGGATACCTTCTTATCTTAAACAACCATGCTTTTACGTCTGGAAATAGACTTTTTCCAACTACTGAATGGATTCTTCAGCAGGACAATGCTCCATGCCATAAGGGTAGGATACCAACAAAATTTTTAAACGACCTTAATCTGGCGGTTCTTCCGTGGCCCCCCCAAAGCCCAGACCTTAATATCATTGAAAACGTTTGGGCTTTTATTAAAAACCAACGAACTATTGATAAAAATAGAAAACGAGAGGGAGCCATCATTGAAATAGCGGAGATTTGGTCCAAATTGACATTAGAATTTGCACAAACTTTGGTAAGGTCAATACCAAAAAGACTTCAAGCAGTTATTGATGCCAAAGGTGGTGTTACAAAATATTAGTATTGTATTTATATAAAATAAAGAAATTCTTATGTTGAAATTAGATGTTAAGCTGAAATTTACTAAATTAAGTTGAGTGAAAATACTTTTGAAGCGCAATAAACATGTGAAAATACTATTGACAACTTGCATGCATATTTTCTTTTGCTTTAAGCTTTGTACTATGAACCGTTATCTTTCGTATTTCTTTTCGACTACCTTCTGCATAGATCAAGCTAAGCGATAAGAACTATTTCAGCCAAATCGGACAACAACAAGAAGAAATATAACAAAAAGAAGTTGAAGTTTGCAAATATTGTGCGTTGTGAAAATACTTTTGACCACCTCTGGTCATGGTCAAAATTATTTTCACAAAGTGCATTTTTGTGCATGGGTCACAAACAGTTGCTTGTGCAGCAAGTGGGGGGAGGTGAAATGCAAAAAAACTTTTGCTTTTGCAAATTCAAACCTATGCAGAGTCAGATGAAAGAAGAATTGAAAAAATAACTGTTCCTATGCGCAAGGAAGAGGCAAATGAAGAGATCTTTATCAGTTGTCAGAAGTATTTGCACACGGTTTCGTCGCATCACAATTATTTTCACAACGCAATTTCTTCTTCAGTGATTGGTTTAGAGTGACAAGTGCCGGTTTGTTTGCTTAAATACATTTAAATTATTGAATAAAAATTAGATTTAATCATTTTCCTATTACAGTTATTAAATAAAATGCCCAAAACAAAAGAGTTAACAGTTGAGGCCCGGGCTGGTGTTGTTGCTAGGTTTAAAGCCGGTACACCTGCGGCCAAAATAGCTGAAATATATCAAATTTCGCGTAGAACTGTCTACTACTTAATAAAAAAGTTTGATACAGTTGGCACATTAAAAAATAAAAAAAGATCAGGCCGAAAACCTGTGCTGGACCAAAGGCAATGCAGGCAAATACTTGGAGTTGTGGCGAAGAATCCTAGTGCCAGTCCGGTAAAAATTGCCTTAGAATCAAAAAATACAATTGGCAAACAAGTTAGTAGTTCTACAATTCGTCGCAGGCTAAAAGAAGCTGATTTTAAGACATACGTTGTTCGCAAAACGATTGAGATCACACCAACCAACAAAACAAAACGTCTTCGATTTGCGTTGGAATACGTTAAGAAGCCTCTTGACTTTTGGTTTAATATTTTATGGACTGATGAGTCTGCATTTCAGTACCAGGGGTCATACAGCAAGCATTTTATGCATTTGAAAAATAATCAAAAGCATTTGGCAGCCCAGCCAACCAATAGATTTGGTGGGGGCGCAGTCATGTTTTGGGGATGTCTTTCCTATTATGGATTCGGAGACTTGGTACCGATAGAAGGAACTTTAAATCAGAACGGATACCTTCTTATCTTAAACAACCATGCTTTTACGTCTGGAAATAGACTTTTTCCAACTACTGAATGGATTCTTCAGCAGGACAATGCTCCATGCCATAAGGGTAGGATACCAACAAAATTTTTAAACGACCTTAATCTGGCGGTTCTTCCGTGGCCCCCCCAAAGCCCAGACCTTAATATCATTGAAAACGTTTGGGCTTTTATTAAAAACCAACGAACTATTGATAAAAATAGAAAACGAGAGGGAGCCATCATTGAAATAGCGGAGATTTGGTCCAAATTGACATTAGAATTTGCACAAACTTTGGTAAGGTCAATACCAAAAAGACTTCAAGCAGTTATTGATGCCAAAGGTGGTGTTACAAAATATTAGTATTGTATTTATATAAAATAAAGAAATTCTTATGTTGAAATTAGATGTTAAGCTGAAATTTACTAAATTAAGTTGAGTGAAAATACTTTTGAAGCGCAATAAACATGTGAAAATACTATTGACAACTTGCATGCATATTTTCTTTTGCTTTAAGCTTTGTACTATGAACCGTTATCTTTCGTATTTCTTTTCGACTACCTTCTGCATAGATCAAGCTAAGCGATAAGAACTATTTCAGCCAAATCGGACAACAACAAGAAGAAATATAACAAAAAGAAGTTGAAGTTTGCAAATATTGTGCGTTGTGAAAATACTTTTGACCACCTCTGGTCATGGTCAAAATTATTTTCACAAAGTGCATTTTTGTGCATGGGTCACAAACAGTTGCTTGTGCAGCAAGTGGGGGGAGGTGAAATGCAAAAAAACTTTTGCTTTTGCAAATTCAAACCTATGCAGAGTCAGATGAAAGAAGAATTGAAAAAATAACTGTTCCTATGCGCAAGGAAGAGGCAAATGAAGAGATCTTTATCAGTTGTCAGAAGTATTTGCACACGGTTTCGTCGCATCACAATTATTTTCACAACGCAATTTCTTCTTCAGTGATTGGTTTAGAGTGACAAGTGCCGGTTTGTTTGCTTAAATACATTTAAATTATTGAATAAAAATTAGATTTAATCATTTTCCTATTACAGTTATTAAATAAAATGCCCAAAACAAAAGAGTTAACAGTTGAGGCCCGGGCTGGTATTGTTGCTAGGTTTAAAGCCGGTACACCTGCGGCCAAAATAGCTGAAATATATCAAATTTCGCGTAGAACTGTCTACTACTTAATAAAAAATTTTGAAACAGTTGGCCATTAAAAAAAAAAAAAAGATCAGGCCGAAAACCTGTGCTGGACCAAAGGCAATGCAGGCAAATACTTGGAGTTGTGGCGAAGAATCCTAGTGCCAGTCCGGTAAAAATTGCCTTAGAATCAAAAAATACAATTGGCAAACAAGTTAGTAGTTCTACAATTCGTCGCAGGCTAAAAGAAGCTGATTTTAAGACATACGTTGTTCGCAAAACGATTGAGATCACACCAACCAACAAAACAAAACGTCTTCGATTTGCGTTGGAATATGTTAAGAAGCCTCTTGACTTTTGGTTTAATATTTTATGGACTGATGAGTCTGCATTTCAGTACCAGGGGTCATACAGCAAGCATTTTATGCATTTGAAAAATAATCAAAAGCATTTGGCAGCCCAGCCAACCAATAGATTTGGTGGGGGGCACAGTCATGTTTTGGGGATGTCTTTCCTATTATGGATTCGGAGACTTGGTACCGATAGAAGGAACTTTAAATCAGAACGGATACCTTCTTATCTTAAACAACCATGCTTTTACGTCTGGAAATAGACTTTTTCCAACTACTGAATGGATTCTTCAGCAGGACAATGCTCCATGCCATAAGGGTAGGATACCAACAAAATTTTTAAACGACCTTAATCTGGCGGTTCTTCCGTGGCCCCCCCAAAGCCCAGACCTTAATATCATTGAAAACGTTTGGGCTTTTATTAAAAACCAACGAACTATTGATAAAAATAGAAAACGAGAGGGAGCCATCATTGAAATAGCGGAGATTTGGTCCAAATTGACATTAGAATTTGCACAAACTTTGGTAAGGTCAATACCAAAAAGACTTCAAGCAGTTATTGATGCCAAAGGTGGTGTTACAAAATATTAGTATTGTATTTATATAAAATAAAGAAATTCTTATGTTGAAATTAGATGTTAAGCTGAAATTTACTAAATTAAGTTGAGTGAAAATACTTTTGAAGCGCAATAAACATGTGAAAATACTATTGACAACTTGCATGCATATTTTCTTTTGCTTTAAGCTTTGTACTATGAACCGTTATCTTTCGTATTTCTTTTCGACTACCTTCTGCATAGATCAAGCTAAGCGATAAGAACTATTTCAGGCAAATCGGACAACAACAAGAAGAAATATAACAAAAAGAAGTTGAAGTTTGCAAATATTGTGCGTTGTGAAAATACTTTTGACCACCTCTGGTCATGGTCAAAATTATTTTCACAAAGTGCATTTTTGTGCATGGGTCACAAACAGTTGCTTGTGCAGCAAGTGGGGGGAGGTGAAATGCAAAAAAACTTTTGCTTTTGCAAATTCAAACCTATGCAGAGTCAGATGAAAGAAGAATTGAAAAAATAACTGTTCCTATGCGCAAGGAAGAGGCAAATGAAGAGATCTTTATCAGTTGTCAGAAGTATTTGCACACGGTTTCGTCGCATCACAATTATTTTCACAACGCAATTTCTTCTTCAGTGATTGGTTTAGAGTGACAAGTGCCGGTTTGTTTGCTTAAATACATTTAAATTATTGAATAAAAATTAGATTTAATCATTTTCCTATTACAGTTATTAAATAAAATGCCCAAAACAAAAGAGTTAACAGTTGAGGCCCGGGCTGGTATTGTTGCTAGGTTTAAAGCCGGTACACCTGCGGCCAAAATAGCTGAAATATATCAAATTTCGCGTAGAACTGTCTACTACTTAATAAAAAAGTTTGATACAGTTGGCACATTAAAAAATAAAAAAAGATCAGGCCGAAAACCTGTGCTGGACCAAAGGCAATGCAGGCAAATACTTGGAGTTGTGGCGAAGAATCCTAGTGCCAGTCCGGTAAAAATTGCCTTAGAATCAAAAAATACAATTGGCAAACAAGTTAGTAGTTCTACAATTCGTCGCAGGCTAAAAGAAGCTGATTTTAAGACATACGTTGTTCGCAAAACGATTGAGATCACACCAACCAACAAAACAAAACGTCTTCGATTTGCGTTGGAATATGTTAAGAAGCCTCTTGACTTTTGGTTTAATATTTTATGGACTGATGAGTCTGCATTTCAGTACCAGGGGTCATACAGCAAGCATTTTATGCATTTGAAAAATAATCAAAAGCATTTGGCAGCCCAGCCAACCAATAGATTTGGTGGGGGCGCAGTCATGTTTTGGGGATGTCTTTCCTATTATGGATTCGGAGACTTGGTACCGATAGAAGGAACTTTAAATCAGAACGGATACCTTCTTATCTTAAACAACCATGCTTTTACGTCTGGAAATAGACTTTTTCCAACTACTGAATGGATTCTTCAGCAGGACAATGCTCCATGCCATAAGGGTAGGATACCAACAAAATTTTTAAACGACCTTAATCTGGCGGTTCTTCCGTGGCCCCCCCAAAGCCCAGACCTTAATATCATTGAAAACGTTTGGGCTTTTATTAAAAACCAACGAACTATTGATAAAAATAGAAAACGAGAGGGAGCCATCATTGAAATAGCGGAGATTTGGTCCAAATTGACATTAGAATTTGCACAAACTTTGGTAAGGTCAATACCAAAAAGACTTCAAGCAGTTATTGATGCCAAAGGTGGTGTTACAAAATATTAGTATTGTATTTATATAAAATAAAGAAATTCTTATGTTGAAATTAGATGTTAAGCTGAAATTTACTAAATTAAGTTGAGTGAAAATACTTTTGAAGCGCAATAAACATGTGAAAATACTATTGACAACTTGCATGCATATTTTCTTTTGCTTTAAGCTTTGTACTATGAACCGTTATCTTTCGTATTTCTTTTCGACTACCTTCTGCATAGATCAAGCTAAGCGATAAGAACTATTTCAGCCAAATCGGACAACAACAAGAAGAAATATAACAAAAAGAAGTTGAAGTTTGCAAATATTGTGCGTTGTGAAAATACTTTTGACCACCTCTGGTCATGGTCAAAATTATTTTCACAAAGTGCATTTTTGTGCATGGGTCACAAACAGTTGCTTGTGCAGCAAGTGGGGGGAGGTGAAATGCAAAAAAACTTTTGCTTTTGCAAATTCAAACCTATGCAGAGTCAGATGAAAGAAGAATTGAAAAAATAACTGTTCCTATGCGCAAGGAAGAGGCAAATGAAGAGATCTTTATCAGTTGTCAGAAGTATTTGCACACGGTTTCGTCGCATCACAATTATTTTCACAACGCAATTTCTTCTTCAGTGATTGGTTTAGAGTGACAAGTGCCGGTTTGTTTGCTTAAATACATTTAAATTATTGAATAAAAATTAGATTTAATCATTTTCCTATTACAGTTATTAAATAAAATGCCCAAAACAAAAGAGTTAACAGTTGAGGCCCGGGCTGGTATTGTTGCTAGGTTTAAAGCCGGTACACCTGCGGCCAAAATAGCTGAAATATATCAAATTTCGCGTAGAACTGTCTACTACTTAATAAAAAAGTTTGATACAGTTGGCACATTAAAAAATAAAAAAAGATCAGGCCGAAAACCTGTGCTGGACCAAAGGCAACGCAGGCAAATACTTGGAGTTGTGGCGAAGAATCCTAGTGCCAGTCCGGTAAAAATTGCCTTAGAATCAAAAAATACAATTGGCAAACAAGTTAGTAGTTCTACAATTCGTCGCAGGCTAAAAGAAGCTGATTTTAAGACATACGTTGTTCGCAAAACGATTGAGATCACACCAACCAACAAAACAAAACGTCTTCGATTTGCGTTGGAATATGTTAAGAAGCCTCTTGACTTTTGGTTTAATATTTTATGGACTGATGAGTCTGCATTTCAGTACCAGGGGTCATACAGCAAGCATTTTATGCATTTGAAAAATAATCAAAAGCATTTGGCAGCCCAGCCAACCAATAGATTTGGTGGGGGCACAGTCATGTTTTGGGGATGTCTTTCCTATTATGGATTCGGAGACTTGGTACCGATAGAAGGAACTTTAAATCAGAACGGATACCTTCTTATCTTAAACAACCATGCTTTTACGTCTGGAAATAGACTTTTTCCAACTACTGAATGGATTCTTCAGCAGGACAATGCTCCATGCCATAAGGGTAGGATACCAACAAAATTTTTAAACGACCTTAATCTGGCGGTTCTTCCGTGGCCCCCCCAAAGCCCAGACCTTAATATCATTGAAAACGTTTGGGCTTTTATTAAAAACCAACGAACTATTGATAAAAATAGAAAACGAGAGGGAGCCATCATTGAAATAGCGGAGATTTGGTCCAAATTGACATTAGAATTTGCACAAACTTTGGTAAGGTCAATACCAAAAAGACTTCAAGCAGTTATTGATGCCAAAGGTGGTGTTACAAAATATTAGTATTGTATTTATATAAAATAAAGAAATTCTTATGTTGAAATTAGATGTTAAGCTGAAATTTACTAAATTAAGTTGAGTGAAAATACTTTTGAAGCGCAATAAACATGTGAAAATACTATTGACAACTTGCATGCATATTTTCTTTTGCTTTAAGCTTTGTACTATGAACCGTTATCTTTCGTATTTCTTTTCGACTACCTTCTGCATAGATCAAGCTAAGCGATAAGAACTATTTCAGACAAATCGGACAACAACAAGAAGAAATATAACAAAAAGAAGTTGAAGTTTGCAAATATTGTGCGTTGTGAAAATACTTTTGACCACCTCTGGTCATGGTCAAAATTATTTTCACAAAGTGCATTTTTGTGCATGGGTCACAAACAGTTGCTTGTGCAGCAAGTGGGGGGAGGTGAAATGCAAAAAAACTTTTGCTTTTGCAAATTCAAACCTATGCAGAGTCAGATGAAAGAAGAATTGAAAAAATAACTGTTCCTATGCGCAAGGAAGAGGCAAATGAAGAGATCTTTATCAGTTGTCAGAAGTATTTGCACACGGTTTCGTCGCATCACAATTATTTTCACAACGCAATTTCTTCTTCAGTGATTGGTTTAGAGTGACAAGTGCCGGTTTGTTTGCTTAAATACATTTAAATTATTGAATAAAAATTAGATTTAATCATTTTCCTATTACAGTTATTAAATAAAATGCCCAAAACAAAAGAGTTAACAGTTGAGGCCCGGGCTGGTATTGTTGCTAGGTTTAAAGCCGGTACACCTGCGGCCAAAATAGCTGAAATATATCAAATTTCGCGTAGAACTGTCTACTACTTAATAAAAAAGTTTGATACAGTTGGCACATTAAAAAATAAAAAAAGATCAGGCCTAAAACCTGTGCTGGACCAAAGGCAATGCAGGCAAATACTTGGAGTTGTGGCGAAGAATCCTAGTGCCAGTCCGGTAAAAATTGCCTTAGAATCAAAAAATACAATTGGCAAACAAGTTAGTAGTTCTACAATTCGTCGCAGGCTAAAAGAAGCTGATTTTAAGACATACGTTGTTCGCAAAACGATTGAGATCACACCAACCAACAAAACAAAACGTCTTCGATTTGCGTTGGAATATGTTAAGAAGCCTCTTGACTTTTGGTTTAATATTTTATGGACTGATGAGTCTGCATTTCAGTACCAGGGGTCATACAGCAAGCATTTTATGCATTTGAAAAATAATCAAAAGCATTTGGCAGCCCAGCCAACCAATAGATTTGGTGGGGGCACAGTCATGTTTTGGGGATGTCTTTCCTATTATGGATTCGGAGACTTGGTACCGATAGAAGGAACTTTAAATCAGAACGGATACCTTCTTATCTTAAACAACCATGCTTTTACGTCTGGAAATAGACTTTTTCCAACTACTGAATGGATTCTTCAGCAGGACAATGCTCCATGCCATAAGGGTAGGATACCAACAAAATTTTTAAACGACCTTAATCTGGCGGTTCTTCCGTGGCCCCCCCAAAGCCCAGACCTTAATATCATTGAAAACGTTTGGGCTTTTATTAAAAACCAACGAACTATTGATAAAAATAGAAAACGAGAGGGAGCCATCATTGAAATAGCGGAGATTTGGTCCAAATTGACATTAGAATTTGCACAAACTTTGGTAAGGTCAATACCAAAAAGACTTCAAGCAGTTATTGATGCCAAAGGTGGTGTTACAAAATATTAGTATTGTATTTATATAAAATAAAGAAATTCTTATGTTGAAATTAGATGTTAAGCTGAAATTTACTAAATTAAGTTGAGTGAAAATACTTTTGAAGCGCAATAAACATGTGAAAATACTATTGACAACTTGCATGCATATTTTCTTTTGCTTTAAGCTTTGTACTATGAACCGTTATTTCTTTTCGACTACCTTCTGCATAGATCAAGCTAAGCGATAAGAACTATTTCAGGCAAATCGGACAACAACAAGAAGAAATATAACAAAAAGAAGTTGAAGTTTGCAAATATTGTGCGTTGTGAAAATACTTTTGACCACCTCTGGTCATGGTCAAAATTATTTTCACAAAGTGCATTTTTGTGCATGGGTCACAAACAGTTGCTTGTGCAGCAAGTGGGGGGAGGTGAAATGCAAAAAAACTTTTGCTTTTGCAAATTCAAACCTATGCAGAGTCAGATGAAAGAAGAATTGAAAAAATAACTGTTCCTATGCGCAAGGAAGAGGCAAATGAAGAGATCTTTATCAGTTGTCAGAAGTATTTGCACACGGTTTCGTCGCATCACAATTATTTTCACAACGCAATTTCTTCTTCAGTGATTGGTTTAGAGTGACAAGTGCCGGTTTGTTTGCTTAAATACATTTAAATTATTGAATAAAAATTAGATTTAATCATTTTCCTATTACAGTTATTAAATAAAATGCCCAAAACAAAAGAGTTAACAGTTGAGGCCCGGGCTGGTATTGTTGCTAGGTTTAAAGCCGGTACACCTGCGGCCAAAATAGCTGAAATATATCAAATTTCGCGTAGAACTGTCTACTACTTAATAAAAAAGTTTGATACAGTTGGCACATTAAAAAATAAAAAAAGATCAGGCCGAAAACCTGTGCTGGACCAAAGGCAATGCAGGCAAATACTTGGAGTTGTGGCGAAGAATCCTAGTGCCAGTCCGGTAAAAATTGCCTTAGAATCAAAAAATACAATTGGCAAACAAGTTAGTAGTTCTACAATTCGTCGCAGGCTAAAAGAAGCTGATTTTAAGACATACGCTGTTCGCAAAACGATTGAGATCACACCAACCAACAAAACAAAACGTCTTCGATTTGCGTTGGAATATGTTAAGAAGCCTCTTGACTTTTGGTTTAATATTTTATGGACTGATGAGTCTGCATTTCAGTACCAGGGGTCATACAGCAAGCATTTTATGCATTTGAAAAATAATCAAAAGCATTTGGCAGCCCAGCCAACCAATAGATTTGGTGGGGGCACAGTCATGTTTTGGGGATGTCTTTCCTATTATGGATTCGGAGACTTGGTACCGATAGAAGGAACTTTAAATCAGAACGGATACCTTCTTATCTTAAACAACCATGCTTTTACGTCTGGAAATAGACTTTTTCCAACTACTGAATGGATTCTTCAGCAGGACAATGCTCCATGCCATAAGGGTAGGATACCAACAAAATTTTTAAACGACCTTAATCTGGCGGTTCTTCCGTGGCCCCCCCAAAGCCCAGACCTTAATATCATTGAAAACGTTTGGGCTTTTATTAAAAACCAACGAACTATTGATAAAAATAGAAAACGAGAGGGAGCCATCATTGAAATAGCGGAGATTTGGTCCAAATTGACATTAGAATTTGCACAAACTTTGGTAAGGTCAATACCAAAAAGACTTCAAGCAGTTATTGATGCCAAAGGTGGTGTTACAAAATATTAGTATTGTATTTATATAAAATAAAGAAATTCTTATGTTGAAATTAGATGTTAAGCTGAAATTTACTAAATTAAGTTGAGTGAAAATACTTTTGAAGCGCAATAAACATGTGAAAATACTATTGACAACTTGCATGCATATTTTCTTTTGCTTTAAGCTTTGTACTATGAACCGTTATCTTTCGTATTTCTTTTCGACTACCTTCTGCATAGATCAAGCTAAGCGATAAGAACTATTTCAGGCAAATCGGACAACAACAAGAAGAAATATAACAAAAAGAAGTTGAAGTTTGCAAATATTGTGCGTTGTGAAAATACTTTTGACCACCTCTGGTCATGGTCAAAATTATTTTCACAAAGTGCATTTTTGTGCATGGGTCACAAACAGTTGCTTGTGCAGCAAGTGGGGGGAGGTGAAATGCAAAAAAACTTTTGCTTTTGCAAATTCAAACCTATGCAGAGTCAGATGAAAGAAGAATTGAAAAAATAACTGTTCCTATGCGCAAGGAAGAGGCAAATGAAGAGATCTTTATCAGTTGTCAGAAGTATTTGCACACGGTTTCGTCGCATCACAATTATTTTCACAACGCAATTTCTTCTTCAGTGATTGGTTTAGAGTGACAAGTGCCGGTTTGTTTGCTTAAATACATTTAAATTATTGAATAAAAATTAGATTTAATCATTTTCCTATTACAGTTATTAAATAAAATGCCCAAAACAAAAGAGGTAACAGTTGAGGCCCGGGCTGGTATTGTTGCTAGGTTTAAAGCCGGTACACCTGCGGCCAAAATAGCTGAAATATATCAAATTTCGCGTAGAACTGTCTACTACTTAATAAAAAAGTTTGATACAGTTGGCACATTAAAAAATAAAAAAAGATCAGGCCGAAAACCTGTGCTGGACCAAAGGCAATGCAGGCAAATACTTGGAGTTGTGGCGAAGAATCCTAGTGCCAGTCCGGTAAAAATTGCCTTAGAATCAAAAAATACAATTGGCAAACAAGTTAGTAGTTCTACAATTCGTCGCAGGCTAAAAGAAGCTGATTTTAAGACATACGTTGTTCGCAAAACGATTGAGATCACACCAACCAACAAAACAAAACGTCTTCGATTTGCGTTGGAATATGTTAAGAAGCCTCTTGACTTTTGGTTTAATATTTTATGGACTGATGAGTCTGCATTTCAGTACCAGGGGTCATACAGCAAGCATTTTATGCATTTGAAAAATAATCAAAAGCATTTGGCAGCCCAGCCAACCAATAGATTTGGTGGGGGCACAGTCATGTTTTGGGGATGTCTTTCCTATTATGGATTCGGAGACTTGGTACCGATAGAAGGAACTTTAAATCAGAACGGATACCTTCTTATCTTAAACAACCATGCTTTTACGTCTGGAAATAGACTTTTTCCAACTACTGAATGGATTCTTCAGCAGGACAATGCTCCATGCCATAAGGGTAGGATACCAACAAAATTTTTAAACGACCTTAATCTGGCGGTTCTTCCGTGGCCCCCCCAAAGCCCAGACCTTAATATCATTGAAAACGTTTGGGCTTTTATTAAAAACCAACGAACTATTGATAAAAATAGAAAACGAGAGGGAGCCATCATTGAAATAGCGGAGATTTGGTCCAAATTGACATTAGAATTTGCACAAACTTTGGTAAGGTCAATACCAAAAAGACTTCAAGCAGTTATTGATGCCAAAGGTGGGGTTACAAAATATTAGTATTGTATTTATATAAAATAAAGAAATTCTTATGTTGAAATTAGATGTTAAGCTGAAATTTACTAAATTAAGTTGAGTGAAAATACTTTTGAAGCGCAATAAACATGTGAAAATACTATTGACAACTTGCATGCATATTTTCTTTTGCTTTAAGCTTTGTACTATGAACCGTTATCTTTCGTATTTCTTTTCGACTACCTTCTGCATAGATCAAGCTAAGCGATAAGAACTATTTCAGGCAAATCGGACAACAACAAGAAGAAATATAACAAAAAGAAGTTGAAGTTTGCAAATATTGTGCGTTGTGAAAATACTTTTGACCACCTCTGGTCATGGTCAAAATTATTTTCACAAAGTGCATTTTTGTGCATGGGTCACAAACAGTTGCTTGTGCAGCAAGTGGGGGGAGGTGAAATGCAAAAAAACTTTTGCTTTTGCAAATTCAAACCTATGCAGAGTCAGATGAAAGAAGAATTGAAAAAATAACTGTTCCTATGCGCAAGGAAGAGGCAAATGAAGAGATCTTTATCAGTTGTCAGAAGTATTTGCACACGGTTTCGTCGCATCACAATTATTTTCACAACGCAATTTCTTCTTCAGTGATTGGTTTAGAGTGACAAGTGCCGGTTTGTTTGCTTAAATACATTTAAATTATTGAATAAAAATTAGATTTAATCATTTTCCTATTACAGTTATTAAATAAAATGCCCAAAACAAAAGAGTTAACAGTTGAGGCCCGGGCTGGTATTGTTGCTAGGTTTAAAGCCGGTACACCTGCGGCCAAAATAGCTGAAATATATCAAATTTCGCGTAGAACTGTCTACTACTTAATAAAAAAGTTTGATACAGTTGGCACATTAAAAAATAAAAAAAGATCAGGCCGAAAACCTGTGCTGGACCAAAGGCAATGCAGGCAAATACTTGGAGTTGTGGCGAAGAATCCTAGTGCCAGTCCGGTAAAAATTGCCTTAGAATCAAAAAATACAATTGGCAAACAAGTTAGTAGTTCTACAATTCGTCGCAGGCTAAAAGAAGCTGATTTTAAGACATACGTTGTTCGCAAAACGATTGAGATCACACCAACCAACAAAACAAAACGTCTTCGATTTGCGTTGGAATATGTTAAGAAGCCTCTTGACTTTTGGTTTAATATTTTATGGACTGATGAGTCTGCATTTCAGTACCAGGGGTCATACAGCAAGCATTTTATGCATTTGAAAAATAATCAAAAGCATTTGGCAGCCCAGCCAACCAATAGATTTGGTGGGGGCACAGTCATGTTTTGGGGATGTCTTTCCTATTATGGATTCGGAGACTTGGTACCGATAGAAGGAACTTTAAATCAGAACGGATACCTTCTTATCTTAAACAACCATGCTTTTACGTCTGGAAATAGACTTTTTCCAACTACTGAATGGATTCTTCAGCAGGACAATGCTCCATGCCATAAGGGTAGGATACCAACAAAATTTTTAAACGACCTTAATCTGGCGGTTCTTCCGTGGCCCCCCCAAAGCCCAGACCTTAATATCATTGAAAACGTTTGGGCTTTTATTAAAAACCAACGAACTATTGATAAAAATAGAAAACGAGAGGGAGCCATCATTGAAATAGCGGAGATTTGGTCCAAATTGACATTAGAATTTGCACAAACTTTGGTAAGGTCAATACCAAAAAGACTTCAAGCAGTTATTGATGCCAAAGGTGGTGCTACAAAATATTAGTATTGTATTTATATAAAATAAAGAAATTCTTATGTTGAAATTAGATGTTAAGCTGAAATTTACTAAATTAAGTTGAGTGAAAATACTTTTGAAGCGCAATAAACATGTGAAAATACTATTGACAACTTGCATGCATATTTTCTTTTGCTTTAAGCTTTGTTCTATGAACCGTTATCTTTCGTATTTCTTTTCGACTACCTTCTGCATAGATCAAGCTAAGCGATAAGAACTATTTCAGGCAAATCGGACAACAACAAGAAGAAATATAACAAAAAGAAGTTGAAGTTTGCAAATATTGTGCGTTGTGAAAATACTTTTGACCACCTCTGGTCATGGTCAAAATTATTTTCACAAAGTGCATTTTTGTGCATGGGTCACAAACAGTTGCTTGTGCAGCAAGTGGGGGGAGGTGAAATGCAAAAAAACTTTTGCTTTTGCAAATTCAAACCTATGCAGAGTCAGATGAAAGAAGAATTGAAAAAATAACTGTTCCTATGCGCAAGGAAGAGGCAAATGAAGAGATCTTTATCAGTTGTCAGAAGTATTTGCACACGGTTTCGTCGCATCACAATTATTTTCACAACGCAATTTGTTCTTCAGTGATTGGTTTAGAGTGACAAGTGCCGGTTTGTTTGCTTAAATACATTTAAATTATTGAATAAAAATTAGATTTAATCATTTTCCTATTACAGTTATTAAATAAAATGCCCAAAACAAAAGAGTTAACAGTTGAGGCCCGGGCTGGTATTGTTGCTAGGTTTAAAGCCGGTACACCTGCGGCCAAAATAGCTGAAATATATCAAATTTCGCGTAGAACTGTCTACTACTTAATAAAAAAGTTTGATACAGTTGGCACATTAAAAAATAAAAAAAGATCAGGCCGAAAACCTGTGCTGGACCAAAGGCAATGCAGGCAAATACTTGGAGTTGTGGCGAAGAATCCTAGTGCCAGTCCGGTAAAAATTGCCTTAGAATCAAAAAATACAATTGGCAAACAAGTTAGTAGTTCTACAATTCGTCGCAGGCTAAAAGAAGCTGATTTTAAGACATACGTTGTTCGCAAAACGATTGAGATCACACCAACCAACAAAACAAAACCTCTTCGATTTGCGTTGGAATATGTTAAGAAGCCTCTTGACTTTTGGTTTAATATTTTATGGACTGATGAGTCTGCATTTCAGTACCAGGGGTCATACAGCAAGCATTTTATGCATTTGAAAAATAATCAAAAGCATTTGGCAGCCCAGCCAACCAATAGATTTGGTGGGGGCACAGTCATGTTTTGGGGATGTCTTTCCTATTATGGATTCGGAGACTTGGTACCGATAGAAGGAACTTTAAATCAGAACGGATACCTTCTGATCTTAAACAACCATGCTTTTACGTCTGGAAATAGACTTTTTCCAACTACTGAATGGATTCTTCAGCAGGACAATGCTCCATGCCATAAGGGTAGGATACCAACAAAATTTTTAAACGACCTTAATCTGGCGGTTCTTCCGTGGCCCCCCCAAAGCCCAGACCTTAATATCATTGAAAACGTTTGGGCTTTTATTAAAAACCAACGAACTATTGATAAAAATAGAAAACGAGAGGGAGCCATCATTGAAATAGCGGAGATTTGGTCCAAATTGACATTAGAATTTGCACAAACTTTGGTAAGGTCAATACCAAAAAGACTTCAAGCAGTTATTGATGCCAAAGGTGGTGTTACAAAATATTAGTATTGTATTTATATAAAATAAAGAAATTCTTATGTTGAAATTAGATGTTAAGCTGAAATTTACTAAATTAAGTTGAGTGAAAATACTTTTGAAGCGCAATAAACATGTGAAAATACTATTGACAACTTGCATGCATATTTTCTTTTGCTTTAAGCTTTGTACTATGAACCGTTATCTTTCGTATTTCTTTTCGACTACCTTCTGCATAGATCAAGCTAAGCGATAAGAACTATTTCAGGCAAATCGGACAACAACAAGAAGAAATATAACAAAAAGAAGTTGAAGTTTGCAAATATTGTGCGTTGTGAAAATACTTTTGACCACCTCTGGTCATGGTCAAAATTATTTTCACAAAGTGCATTTTTGTGCATGGGTCACAAACAGTTGCTTGTGCAGCAAGTGGGGGGAGGTGAAATGCAAAAAAACTTTTGCTTTTGCAAATTCAAACCTATGCAGAGTCAGATGAAAGAAGAATTGAAAAAATAACTGTTCCTATGCGCAAGGAAGAGGCAAATGAAGAGATCTTTATCAGTTGTCAGAAGTATTTGCACACGGTTTCGTCGCATCACAATTATTTTCACAACGCAATTTGTTCTTCAGTGATTGGTTTAGAGTGACAAGTGCCGGTTTGTTTGCTTAAATACATTTAAATTATTGAATAAAAATTAGATTTAATCATTTTCCTATTACAGTTATTAAATAAAATGCCCAAAACAAAAGAGTTAACAGTTGAGGCCCGGGCTGGTATTGTTGCTAGGTTTAAAGCCGGTACACCTGCGGCCAAAATAGCTGAAATATATCAAATTTCGCGTAGAACTGTCTACTACTTAATAAAAAAGTTTGATACAGTTGGCACATTAAAAAATAAAAAAAGATCAGGCCGAAAACCTGTGCTGGACCAAAGGCAATGCAGGCAAATACTTGGAGTTGTGGCGAAGAATCCTAGTGCCAGTCCGGTAAAAATTGCCTTAGAATCAAAAAATACAATTGGCAAACAAGTTAGTAGTTCTACAATTCGTCGCAGGCTAAAAGAAGCTGATTTTAAGACATACGTTGTTCGCAAAACGATTGAGATCACACCAACCAACAAAACAAAACGTCTTCGATTTGCGTTGGAATATGTTAAGAAGCCTCTTGACTTTTGGTTTAATATTTTATGGACTGATGAGTCTGCATTTCAGTACCAGGGGTCATACAGCAAGCATTTTATGCATTTGAAAAATAATCAAAAGCATTTGGCAGCCCAGCCAACCAATAGATTTGGTGGGGGCACAGTCATGTTTTGGGGATGTCTTTCCTATTATGGATTCGGAGACTTGGTACCGATAGAAGGAACTTTAAATCAGAACGGATACCTTCTTATCTTAAACAACCATGCTTTTACGTCTGGAAATAGACTTTTTCCAACTACTGAATGGATTCTTCAGTAGGACAATGCTCCATGCCATAAGGGTAGGATACCAACAAAATTTTTAAACGACCTTAATCTGGCGGTTCTTCCGTGGCCCCCCCAAAGCCCAGACCTTAATATCATTGAAAACGTTTGGGCTTTTATTAAAAACCAACGAACTATTGATAAAAATAGAAAACGAGAGGGAGCCATCATTGAAATAGCGGAGATTTGGTCCAAATTGACATTAGAATTTGCACAAACTTTGGTAAGGTCAATACCAAAAAGACTTCAAGCAGTTATTGATGCCAAAGGTGGTGTTACAAAATATTAGTATTGTATTTATATAAAATAAAGAAATTCTTATGTTGAAATTAGATGTTAAGCTGAAATTTACTAAATTAAGTTGAGTGAAAATACTTTTGAAGCGCAATAAACATGTGAAAATACTATTGACAACTTGCATGCATATTTTCTTTTGCTTTAAGCTTTGTACTATGAACCGTTATCTTTCGTATTTCTTTTCGACTACCTTCTGCATAGATCAAGCTAAGCGATAAGAACTATTTCAGGCAAATCGGACAACAACAAGAAGAAATATAACAAAAAGAAGTTGAAGTTTGCAAATATTGTGCGTTGTGAAAATACTTTTGACCACCTCTGGTCATGGTCAAAATTATTTTCACAAAGTGCATTTTTGTGCATGGGTCACAAACAGTTGCTTGTGCAGCAAGTGGGGGGAGGTGAAATGCAAAAAAACTTTTGCTTTTGCAAATTCAAACCTATGCAGAGTCAGATGAAAGAAGAATTGAAAAAATAACTGTTCCTATGCGCAAGGAAGAGGCAAATGAAGAGATCTTTATCAGTTGTCAGAAGTATTTGCACACGGTTTCGTCGCATCACAATTATTTTCACAACGCAATTTCTTCTTCAGTGATTGGTTTAGAGTGACAAGTGCCGGTTTGTTTGCTTAAATACATTTAAATTATTGAATAAAAATTAGATTTAATCATTTTCCTATTACAGTTATTAAATAAAATGCCCAAAACAAAAGAGTTAACAGTTGAGGCCCGGGCTGGTATTGTTGCTAGGTTTAAAGCCGGTACACCTGCGGCCAAAATAGCTGAAATATATCAAATTTCGCGTAGAACTGTCTACTACTTAATAAAAAAGTTTGATACAGTTGGCACATTAAAAAATAAAAAAAGATCAGGCCGAAAACCTGTGCTGAACCAAAGGCAATGCAGGCAAATACTTGGAGTTGTGGCGAAGAATCCTAGTGCCAGTCCGGTAAAAATTGCCTTAGAATCAAAAAATACAATTGGCAAACAAGTTAGTAGTTCTACAATTCGTCGCAGGCTAAAAGAAGCTGATTTTAAGACATACGTTGTTCGCAAAACGATTGAGATCACACCAACCAACAAAACAAAACGTCTTCGATTTGCGTTGGAATATGTTAAGAAGCCTCTTGACTTTTGGTTTAATATTTTATGGACTGATGAGTCTGCATTTCAGTACCAGGGGTCATACAGCAAGCATTTTATGCATTTGAAAAATAATCAAAAGCATTTGGCAGCCCAGCCAACCAATAGATTTGGTGGGGGCACAGTCATGTTTTGGGGATGTCTTTCCTATTATGGATTCGGAGACTTGGTACCGATAGAAGGAACTTTAAATCAGAACGGATACCTTCTTATCTTAAACAACCATGCTTTTACGTCTGGAAATAGACTTTTTCCAACTACTGAATGGATTCTTCAGCAGGACAATGCTCCATGCCATAAGGGTAGGATACCAACAAAATTTTTAAACGACCTTAATCTGGCGGTTCTTCCGTGGCCCCCCCAAAGCCCAGACCTTAATATCATTGAAAACGTTTGGGCTTTTATTAAAAACCAACGAACTATTGATAAAAATAGAAAACGAGAGGGAGCCATCATTGAAATAGCGGAGATTTGGTCCAAATTGACATTAGAATTTGCACAAACTTTGGTAAGGTCAATACCAAAAAGACTTCAAGCAGTTATTGATGCCAAAGGTGGTGTTACAAAATATTAGTATTGTATTTATATAAAATAAAGAAATTCTTATGTTGAAATTAGATGTTAAGCTGAAATTTACTAAATTAAGTTGAGTGAAAATACTTTTGAAGCGCAATAAACATGTGAAAATACTATTGACAACTTGCATGCATATTTTCTTTTGCTTTAAGCTTTGTACTATGAACCGTTATCTTTCGTATTTCTTTTCGACTACCTTCTGCATAGATCAAGCTAAGCGATAAGAACTATTTCAGGCAAATCGGACAACAACAAGAAGAAATATAACAAAAAGAAGTTGAAGTTTGCAAATATTGTGCGTTGTGAAAATACTTTTGACCACCTCTGGTCATGGTCAAAATTATTTTCACAAAGTGCATTTTTGTGCATGGGTCACAAACAGTTGCTTGTGCAGCAAGTGGGGGGAGGTGAAATGCAAAAAAACTTTTGCTTTTGCAAATTCAAACCTATGCAGAGTCAGATGAAAGAAGAATTGAAAAAATAACTGTTCCTATGCGCAAGGAAGAGGCAAATGAAGAGATCTTTATCAGTTGTCAGAAGTATTTGCACACGGTTTCGTCGCATCACAATTATTTTCACAACGCAATTTCTTCTTCAGTGATTGGTTTAGAGTGACAAGTGCCGGTTTGTTTGCTTAAATACATTTAAATTATTGAATAAAAATTAGATTTAATCATTTTCCTATTACAGTTATTAAATAAAATGCCCAAAACAAAAGAGTTAACAGTTGAGGCCCGGGCTGGTATTGTTGCTAGGTTTAAAGCCGGTACACCTGCGGCCAAAATAGCTGAAATATATCAAATTTCGCGTAGAACTGTCTACTACTTAATAAAAAAGTTTGATACAGTTGGCACATTAAAAAATAAAAAAAGATCAGGCCGAAAACCTGTGCTGGACCAAAGGCAATGCAGGCAAATACTTGGAGTTGTGGCGAAGAATCCTAGTGCCAATCCGGTAAAAATTGCCTTAGAATCAAAAAATACAATTGGCAAACAAGTTAGTAGTTCTACAATTCGTCGCAGGCTAAAAGAAGCTGATTTTAAGACATACGTTGTTCGCAAAACGATTGAGATCACACCAACCAACAAAACAAAACGTCTTCGATTTGCGTTGGAATATGTTAAGAAGCCTCTTGACTTTTGGTTTAATATTTTATGGACTGATGAGTCTGCATTTCAGTACCAGGGGTCATACAGCAAGCATTTTATGCATTTGAAAAATAATCAAAAGCATTTGGCAGCCCAGCCAACCAATAGATTTGGTGGGGGCACAGTCATGTTTTGGGGATGTCTTTCCTATTATGGATTCGGAGACTTGGTACCGATAGAAGGAACTTTAAATCAGAACGGATACCTTCTTATCTTAAACAACCATGCTTTTACGTCTGGAAATAGACTTTTTCCAACTACTGAATGGATTCTTCAGCAGGACAATGCTCCATGCCATAAGGGTAGGATACCAACAAAATTTTTAAACGACCTTAATCTGGCGGTTCTTCCGTGGCCCCCCCAAAGCCCAGACCTTAATATCATTGAAAACGTTTGGGCTTTTATTAAAAACCAACGAACTATTGATAAAAATAGAAAACGAGAGGGAGCCATCATTGAAATAGCGGAGATTTGGTCCAAATTGACATTAGAATTTGCACAAACTTTGGTAAGGTCAATACCAAAAAGACTTCAAGCAGTTATTGATGCCAAAGGTGGTGCTACAAAATATTAGTATTGTATTTATATAAAATAAAGAAATTCTTATGTTGAAATTAGATGTTAAGCTGAAATTTACTAAATTAAGTTGAGTGAAAATACTTTTGAAGCGCAATAAACATGTGAAAATACTATTGACAACTTGCATGCATATTTTCTTTTGCTTTAAGCTTTGTTCTATGAACCGTTATCTTTCGTATTTCTTTTCGACTACCTTCTGCATAGATCAAGCTAAGCGATAAGAACTATTTCAGGCAAATCGGACAACAACAAGAAGAAATATAACAAAAAGAAGTTGAAGTTTGCAAATATTGTGCGTTGTGAAAATACTTTTGACCACCTCTGGTCATGGTCAAAATTATTTTCACAAAGTGCATTTTTGTGCATGGGTCACAAACAGTTGCTTGTGCAGCAAGTGGGGGGAGGTGAAATGCAAAAAAACTTTTGCTTTTGCAAATTCAAACCTATGCAGAGTCAGATGAAAGAAGAATTGAAAAAATAACTGTTCCTATGCGCAAGGAAGAGGCAAATGAAGAGATCTTTATCAGTTGTCAGAAGTATTTGCACACGGTTTCGTCGCATCACAATTATTTTCACAACGCAATTTGTTCTTCAGTGATTGGTTTAGAGTGACAAGTGCCGGTTTGTTTGCTTAAATACATTTAAATTATTGAATAAAAATTAGATTTAATCATTTTCCTATTACAGTTATTAAATAAAATGCCCAAAACAAAAGAGTTAACAGTTGAGGCCCGGGCTGGTATTGTTGCTAGGTTTAAAGCCGGTACACCTGCGGCCAAAATAGCTGAAATATATCAAATTTCGCGTAGAACTGTCTACTACTTAATAAAAAAGTTTGATACAGTTGGCACATTAAAAAATAAAAAAAGATCAGGCCGAAAACCTGTGCTGGACCAAAGGCAATGCAGGCAAATACTTGGAGTTGTGGCGAAGAATCCTAGTGCCAGTCCGGTAAAAATTGCCTTAGAATCAAAAAATACAATTGGCAAACAAGTTAGTAGTTCTACAATTCGTCGCAGGCTAAAAGAAGCTGATTTTAAGACATACGTTGTTCGCAAAACGATTGAGATCACACCAACCAACAAAACAAAACGTCTTCGATTTGCGTTGGAATATGTTAAGAAGCCTCTTGACTTTTGGTTTAATATTTTATGGACTGATGAGTCTGCATTTCAGTACCAGGGGTCATACAGCAAGCATTTTATGCATTTGAAAAATAATCAAAAGCATTTGGCAGCCCAGCCAACCAATAGATTTGGTGGGGGCACAGTCATGTTTTGGGGATGTCTTTCCTATTATGGATTCGGAGACTTGGTACCGATAGAAGGAACTTTAAATCAGAACGGATACCTTCTTATCTTAAACAACCATGCTTTTACGTCTGGAAATAGACTTTTTCCAACTACTGAATGGATTCTTCAGTAGGACAATGCTCCATGCCATAAGGGTAGGATACCAACAAAATTTTTAAACGACCTTAATCTGGCGGTTCTTCCGTGGCCCCCCCAAAGCCCAGACCTTAATATCATTGAAAACGTTTGGGCTTTTATTAAAAACCAACGAACTATTGATAAAAATAGAAAACGAGAGGGAGCCATCATTGAAATAGCGGAGATTTGGTCCAAATTGACATTAGAATTTGCACAAACTTTGGTAAGGTCAATACCAAAAAGACTTCAAGCAGTTATTGATGCCAAAGGTGGTGTTACAAAATATTAGTATTGTATTTATATAAAATAAAGAAATTCTTATGTTGAAATTAGATGTTAAGCTGAAATTTACTAAATTAAGTTGAGTGAAAATACTTTTGAAGCGCAATAAACATGTGAAAATACTATTGACAACTTGCATGCATATTTTCTTTTGCTTTAAGCTTTGTACTATGAACCGTTATCTTTCGTATTTCTTTTCGACTACCTTCTGCATAGATCAAGCTAAGCGATAAGAACTATTTCAGGCAAATCGGACAACAACAAGAAGAAATATAACAAAAAGAAGTTGAAGTTTGCAAATATTGTGCGTTGTGAAAATACTTTTGACCACCTCTGGTCATGGTCAAAATTATTTTCACAAAGTGCATTTTTGTGCATGGGTCACAAACAGTTGCTTGTGCAGCAAGTGGGGGGAGGTGAAATGCAAAAAAACTTTTGCTTTTGCAAATTCAAACCTATGCAGAGTCAGATGAAAGAAGAATTGAAAAAATAACTGTTCCTATGCGCAAGGAAGAGGCAAATGAAGAGATCTTTATCAGTTGTCAGAAGTATTTGCACACGGTTTCGTCGCATCACAATTATTTTCACAACGCAATTTCTTCTTCAGTGATTGGTTTAGAGTGACAAGTGCCGGTTTGTTTGCTTAAATACATTTAAATTATTGAATAAAAATTAGATTTAATCATTTTCCTATTACAGTTATTAAATAAAATGCCCAAAACAAAAGAGTTAACAGTTGAGGCCCGGGCTGGTGTTGTTGCTAGGTTTAAAGCCGGTACACCTGCGGCCAAAATAGCTGAAATATATCAAATTTCGCGTAGAACTGTCTACTACTTAATAAAAAAGTTTGATACAGTTGGCACATTAAAAAATAAAAAAAGATCAGGCCGAAAACCTGTGCTGGACCAAAGGCAATGCAGGCAAATACTTGGAGTTGTGGCGAAGAATCCTAGTGCCAATCCGGTAAAAATTGCCTTAGAATCAAAAAATACAATTGGCAAACAAGTTAGTAGTTCTACAATTCGTCGCAGGCTAAAAGAAGCTGATTTTAAGACATACGTTGTTCGCAAAACGATTGAGATCACACCAACCAACAAAACAAAACGTCTTCGATTTGCGTTGGAATATGTTAAGAAGCCTCTTGACTTTTGGTTTAATATTTTATGGACTGATGAGTCTGCATTTCAGTACCAGGGGTCATACAGCAAGCATTTTATGCATTTGAAAAATAATCAAAAGCATTTGGCAGCCCAGCCAACCAATAGATTTGGTGGGGGCACAGTCATGTTTTGGGGATGTCTTTCCTATTATGGATTCGGAGACTTGGTACCGATAGAAGGAACTTTAAATCAGAACGGATACCTTCTTATCTTAAACAACCATGCTTTTACGTCTGGAAATAGACTTTTTCCAACTACTGAATGGATTCTTCAGCAGGACAATGCTCCATGCCATAAGGGTAGGATACCAACAAAATTTTTAAACGACCTTAATCTGGCGGTTCTTCCGTGGCCCCCCCAAAGCCCAGACCTTAATATCATTGAAAACGTTTGGGCTTTTATTAAAAACCAACGAACTATTGATAAAAATAGAAAACGAGAGGGAGCCATCATTGAAATAGCGGAGATTTGGTCCAAATTGACATTAGAATTTGCACAAACTTTGGTAAGGTCAATACCAAAAAGACTTCAAGCAGTTATTGATGCCAAAGGTGGTGTTACAAAATATTAGTATTGCATTTATATAAAATAAAGAAATTCTTATGTTGAAATTAGATGTTAAGCTGAAATTTACTAAATTAAGTTGAGTGAAAATACTTTTGAAGCGCAATAAACATGTGAAAATACTATTGACAACTTGCATGCATATTTTCTTTTGCTTTAAGCTTTGTACTATGAACCGTTATCTTTCGTATTTCTTTTCGACTACCTTCTGCATAGATCAAGCTAAGCGATAAGAACTATTTCAGGCAAATCGGACAACAACAAGAAGAAATATAACAAAAAGAAGTTGAAGTTTGCAAATATTGTGCGTTGTGAAAATACTTTTGACCACCTCTGGTCATGGTCAAAATTATTTTCACAAAGTGCATTTTTGTGCATGGGTCACAAACAGTTGCTTGTGCAGCAAGTGGGGGGAGGTGAAATGCAAAAAAACTTTTGCTTTTGCAAATTCAAACCTATGCAGAGTCAGATGAAAGAAGAATTGAAAAAATAACTGTTCCTATGCGCAAGGAAGAGGCAAATGAAGAGATCTTTATCAGTTGTCAGAAGTATTTGCACACGGTTTCGTCGCATCACAATTATTTTCACAACGCAATTTCTTCTTCAGTGATTGGTTTAGAGTGACAAGTGCCGGTTTGTTTGCTTAAATACATTTAAATTATTGAATAAAAATTAGATTTAATCATTTTCCTATTACAGTTATTAAATAAAATGCCCAAAACAAAAGAGCTAACAGTTGAGGCCCGGGCTGGTATTGTTGCTAGGTTTAAAGCCGGTACACCTGCGGCCAAAATAGCTGAAATATATCAAATTTCGCGTAGAACTGTCTACTACTTAATAAAAAAGTTTGATACAGTTGGCACATTAAAAAATAAAAAAAGATCAGGCCGAAAACCTGTGCTGGACCAAAGGCAATGCAGGCAAATACTTGGAGTTGTGGCGAAGAATCCTAGTGCCAGTCCGGTAAAAATTGCCTTAGAATCAAAAAATACAATTGGCAAACAAGTTAGTAGTTCTACAATTCGTCGCAGGCTAAAAGAAGCTGATTTTAAGACATACGTTGTTCGCAAAACGATTGAGATCACACCAACCAACAAAACAAAACCTCTTCGATTTGCGTTGGAATATGTTAAGAAGCCTCTTGACTTTTGGTTTAATATTTTATGGACTGATGAGTCTGCATTTCAGTACCAGGGGTCATACAGCAAGCATTTTATGCATTTGAAAAATAATCAAAAGCATTTGGCAGCCCAGCCAACCAATAGATTTGGTGGGGGCACAGTCATGTTTTGGGGATGTCTTTCCTATTATGGATTCGGAGACTTGGTACCGATAGAAGGAACTTTAAATCAGAACGGATACCTTCTTATCTTAAACAACCATGCTTTTACGTCTGGAAATAGACTTTTTCCAACTACTGAATGGATTCTTCAGCAGGACAATGCTCCATGCCATAAGGGTAGGATACCAACAAAATTTTTAAACGACCTTAATCTGGCGGTTCTTCCGTGGCCCCCCCAAAGCCCAGACCTTAATATCATTGAAAACGTTTGGGCTTTTATTAAAAACCAACGAACTATTGATAAAAATAGAAAACGAGAGGGAGCCATCATTGAAATAGCGGAGATTTGGTCCAAATTGACATTAGAATTTGCACAAACTTTGGTAAGGTCAATACCAAAAAGACTTCAAGCAGTTATTGATGCCAAAGGTGGTGTTACAAAATATTAGTATTGCATTTATATAAAATAAAGAAATTCTTATGTTGAAATTAGATGTTAAGCTGAAATTTACTAAATTAAGTTGAGTGAAAATACTTTTGAAGCGCAATAAACATGTGAAAATACTATTGACAACTTGCATGCATATTTTCTTTTGCTTTAAGCTTTGTTCTATGAACCGTTATCTTTCGTATTTCTTTTCGACTACCTTCTGCATAGATCAAGCTAAGCGATAAGAACTATTTCAGGCAAATCGGACAACAACAAGAAGAAATATAACAAAAAGAAGTTGAAGTTTGCAAATATTGTGCGTTGTGAAAATACTTTTGACCACCTCTGGTCATGGTCAAAATTATTTTCACAAAGTGCATTTTTGTGCATGGGTCACAAACAGTTGCTTGTGCAGCAAGTGGGGGGAGGTGAAATGCAAAAAAACTTTTGCTTTTGCAAATTCAAACCTATGCAGAGTCAGATGAAAGAAGAATTGAAAAAATAACTGTTCCTATGCGCAAGGAAGAGGCAAATGAAGAGATCTTTATCAGTTGTCAGAAGTATTTGCACACGGTTTCGTCGCATCACAATTATTTTCACAACGCAATTTGTTCTTCAGTGATTGGTTTAGAGTGACAAGTGCCGGTTTGTTTGCTTAAATACATTTAAATTATTGAATAAAAATTAGATTTAATCATTTTCCTATTACAGTTATTAAATAAAATGCCCAAAACAAAAGAGTTAACAGTTGAGGCCCGGGCTGGTATTGTTGCTAGGTTTAAAGCCGGTACACCTGCGGCCAAAATAGCTGAAATATATTAAATTTCGCGTAGAACTGTCTACTACTTAATAAAAAAGTTTGATACAGTTGGCACATTAAAAAATAAAAAAAGATCAGGCCGAAAACCTGTGCTGGACCAAAGGCAATGCAGGCAAATACTTGGAGTTGTGGCGAAGAATCCTAGTGCCAGTCCGGTAAAAATTGCCTTAGAATCAAAAAATACAATTGGCAAACAAGTTAGTAGTTCTACAATTCGTCGCAGGCTAAAAGAAGCTGATTTTAAGACATACGTTGTTCGCAAAACGATTGAGATCACACCAACCAACAAAACAAAACGTCTTCGATTTGCGTTGGAATATGTTAAGAAGCCTCTTGACTTTTGGTTTAATATTTTATGGACTGATGAGTCTGCATTTCAGTACCAGGGGTCATACAGCAAGCATTTTATGCATTTGAAAAATAATCAAAAGCATTTGGCAGCCCAGCCAACCAATAGATTTGGTGGGGGCACAGTCATGTTTTGGGGATGTCTTTCCTATTATGGATTCGGAGACTTGGTACCGATAGAAGGAACTTTAAATCAGAACGGATACCTTCTTATCTTAAACAACCATGCTTTTACGTCTGGAAATAGACTTTTTCCAACTACTGAATGGATTCTTCAGCAGGACAATGCTCCATGCCATAAGGGTAGGATACCAACAAAATTTTTAAACGACCTTAATCTGGCGGTTCTTCCGTGGCCCCCCCAAAGCCCAGACCTTAATATCATTGAAAACGTTTGGGCTTTTATTAAAAACCAACGAACTATTGATAAAAATAGAAAACGAGAGGGAGCCATCATTGAAATAGCGGAGATTTGGTCCAAATTGACATTAGAATTTGCACAAACTTTGGTAAGGTCAATACCAAAAAGACTTCAAGCAGTTATTGATGCCAAAGGTGGTGTTACAAAATATTAGTATTGTATTTATATAAAATAAAGAAATTCTTATATTGAAATTAGATGTTAAGCTGAAATTTACTAAATTAAGTTGAGTGAAAATACTTTTGAAGCGCAATAAACATGTGAAAATACTATTGACAACTTGCATGCATATTTTCTTTTGCTTTAAGCTTTGTACTATGAACCGTTATCTTTCGTATTTCTTTTCGACTACCTTCTGCATAGATCAAGCTAAGCGATAAGAACTATTTCAGGCAAATCGGACAACAACAAGAAGAAATATAACAAAAAGAAGTTGAAGTTTGCAAATATTGTGCGTTGTGAAAATACTTTTGACCACCTCTGGTCATGGTCAAAATTATTTTCACAAAGTGCATTTTTGTGCATGGGTCACAAACAGTTGCTTGTGCAGCAAGTGGGGGGAGGTGAAATGCAAAAAAACTTTTGCTTTTGCAAATTCAAACCTATGCAGAGTCAGATGAAAGAAGAATTGAAAAAATAACTGTTCCTATGCGCAAGGAAGAGGCAAATGAAGAGATCTTTATCAGTTGTCAGAAGTATTTGCACACGGTTTCGTCGCATCACAATTATTTTCACAACGCAATTTCTTCTTCAGTGATTGGTTTAGAGTGACAAGTGCCGGTTTGTTTGCTTAAATACATTTAAATTATTGAATAAAAATTAGATTTAATCATTTTCCTATTACAGTTATTAAATAAAATGCCCAAAACAAAAGAGTTAACAGTTGAGGCCCGGGCTGGTATTGTTGCTAGGTTTAAAGCCGGTACACCTGCGGCCAAAATAGCTGAAATATATCAAATTTCGCGTAGAACTGTCTACTACTTAATAAAAAAGTTTGATACAGTTGGCACATTAAAAAATAAAAAAAGATCAGGCCGAAAACCTGTGCTGGACCAAAGGCAATGCAGGCAAATACTTGGAGTTGTGGCGAAGAATCCTAGTGCCAGTCCGGTAAAAATTGCCTTAGAATCAAAAAATACAATTGGCAAACAAGTTAGTAGTTCTACAATTCGTCGCAGGCTAAAAGAAGCTGATTTTAAGACATACGTTGTTCGCAAAACGATTGAGATCACACCAACCAACAAAACAAAACGTCTTCGATTTGCGTTGGAATATGTTAAGAAGCCTCTTGACTTTTGGTTTAATATTTTATGGACTGATGAGTCTGCATTTCAGTACCAGGGGTCATACAGCAAGCATTTTATGCATTTGAAAAATAATCAAAAGCATTTGGCAGCCCAGCCAACCAATAGATTTGGTGGGGGCACAGTCATGTTTTGGGGATGTCTTTCCTATTATGGATTCGGAGACTTGGTACCGATAGAAGGAACTTTAAATCAGAACGGATACCTTCTTATCTTAAACAACCATGCTTTTACGTCTGGAAATAGACTTTTTCCAACTACTGAATGGATTCTTCAGCAGGACAATGCTCCATGCCATAAGGGTAGGATACCAACAAAATTTTTAAACGACCTTAATCTGGCGGTTCTTCCGTGGCCCCCCCAAAGCCCAGACCTTAATATCATTGAAAACGTTTGGGCTTTTATTAAAAACCAACGAACTATTGATAAAAATAGAAAACGAGAGGGAGCCATCATTGAAATAGCGGAGATTTGGTCCAAATTGACATTAGAATTTGCACAAACTTTGGTAAGGTCAATACCAAAAAGACTTCAAGCAGTTATTGATGCCAAAGGTGGTGCTACAAAATATTAGTATTGTATTTATATAAAATAAAGAAATTCTTATGTTGAAATTAGATGTTAAGCTGAAATTTACTAAATTAAGTTGAGTGAAAATACTTTTGAAGCGCAATAAACATGTGAAAATACTATTGACAACTTGCATGCATATTTTCTTTTGCTTTAAGCTTTGTTCTATGAACCGTTATCTTTCGTATTTCTTTTCGACTACCTTCTGCATAGATCAAGCTAAGCGATAAGAACTATTTCAGGCAAATCGGACAACAACAAGAAGAAATATAACAAAAAGAAGTTGAAGTTTGCAAATATTGTGCGTTGTGAAAATACTTTTGACCACCTCTGGTCATGGTCAAAATTATTTTCACAAAGTGCATTTTTGTGCATGGGTCACAAACAGTTGCTTGTGCAGCAAGTGGGGGGAGGTGAAATGCAAAAAAACTTTTGCTTTTGCAAATTCAAACCTATGCAGAGTCAGATGAAAGAAGAATTGAAAAAATAACTGTTCCTATGCGCAAGGAAGAGGCAAATGAAGAGATCTTTATCAGTTGTCAGAAGTATTTGCACACGGTTTCGTCGCATCACAATTATTTTCACAACGCAATTTGTTCTTCAGTGATTGGTTTAGAGTGACAAGTGCCGGTTTGTTTGCTTAAATACATTTAAATTATTGAATAAAAATTAGATTTAATCATTTTCCTATTACAGTTATTAAATAAAATGCCCAAAACAAAAGAGTTAACAGTTGAGGCCCGGGCTGGTATTGTTGCTAGGTTTAAAGCCGGTACACCTGCGGCCAAAATAGCTGAAATATATCAAATTTCGCGTAGAACTGTCTACTACTTAATAAAAAAGTTTGATACAGTTGGCACATTAAAAAATAAAAAAAGATCAGGCCGAAAACCTGTGCTGGACCAAAGGCAATGCAGGCAAATACTTGGAGTTGTGGCGAAGAATCCTAGTGCCAGTCCGGTAAAAATTGCCTTAGAATCAAAAAATACAATTGGCAAACAAGTTAGTAGTTCTACAATTCGTCGCAGGCTAAAAGAAGCTGATTTTAAGACATACGTTGTTCGCAAAACGATTGAGATCACACCAACCAACAAAACAAAACCTCTTCGATTTGCGTTGGAATATGTTAAGAAGCCTCTTGACTTTTGGTTTAATATTTTATGGACTGATGAGTCTGCATTTCAGTACCAGGGGTCATACAGCAAGCATTTTATGCATTTGAAAAATAATCAAAAGCATTTGGCAGCCCAGCCAACCAATAGATTTGGTGGGGGCACAGTCATGTTTTGGGGATGTCTTTCCTATTATGGATTCGGAGACTTGGTACCGATAGAAGGAACTTTAAATCAGAACGGATACCTTCTGATCTTAAACAACCATGCTTTTACGTCTGGAAATAGACTTTTTCCAACTACTGAATGGATTCTTCAGCAGGACAATGCTCCATGCCATAAGGGTAGGATACCAACAAAATTTTTAAACGACCTTAATCTGGCGGTTCTTCCGTGGCCCCCCCAAAGCCCAGACCTTAATATCATTGAAAACGTTTGGGCTTTTATTAAAAACCAACGAACTATTGATAAAAATAGAAAACGAGAGGGAGCCATCATTGAAATAGCGGAGATTTGGTCCAAATTGACATTAGAATTTGCACAAACTTTGGTAAGGTCAATACCAAAAAGACTTCAAGCAGTTATTGATGCCAAAGGTGGTGTTACAAAATATTAGTATTGTATTTATATAAAATAAAGAAATTCTTATGTTGAAATTAGATGTTAAGCTGAAATTTACTAAATTAAGTTGAGTGAAAATACTTTTGAAGCGCAATAAACATGTGAAAATACTATTGACAACTTGCATGCATATTTTCTTTTGCTTTAAGCTTTGTACTATGAACCGTTATCTTTCGTATTTCTTTTCGACTACCTTCTGCATAGATCAAGCTAAGCGATAAGAACTATTTCAGGCAAATCGGACAACAACAAGAAGAAATATAACAAAAAGAAGTTGAAGTTTGCAAATATTGTGCGTTGTGAAAATACTTTTGACCACCTCTGGTCATGGTCAAAATTATTTTCACAAAGTGCATTTTTGTGCATGGGTCACAAACAGTTGCTTGTGCAGCAAGTGGGGGGAGGTGAAATGCAAAAAAACTTTTGCTTTTGCAAATTCAAACCTATGCAGAGTCAGATGAAAGAAGAATTGAAAAAATAACTGTTCCTATGCGCAAGGAAGAGGCAAATGAAGAGATCTTTATCAGTTGTCAGAAGTATTTGCACACGGTTTCGTCGCATCACAATTATTTTCACAACGCAATTTGTTCTTCAGTGATTGGTTTAGAGTGACAAGTGCCGGTTTGTTTGCTTAAATACATTTAAATTATTGAATAAAAATTAGATTTAATCATTTTCCTATTACAGTTATTAAATAAAATGCCCAAAACAAAAGAGTTAACAGTTGAGGCCCGGGCTGGTATTGTTGCTAGGTTTAAAGCCGGTACACCTGCGGCCAAAATAGCTGAAATATATCAAATTTCGCGTAGAACTGTCTACTACTTAATAAAAAAGTTTGATACAGTTGGCACATTAAAAAATAAAAAAAGATCAGGCCGAAAACCTGTGCTGGACCAAAGGCAATGCAGGCAAATACTTGGAGTTGTGGCGAAGAATCCTAGTGCCAGTCCGGTAAAAATTGCCTTAGAATCAAAAAATACAATTGGCAAACAAGTTAGTAGTTCTACAATTCGTCGCAGGCTAAAAGAAGCTGATTTTAAGACATACGTTGTTCGCAAAACGATTGAGATCACACCAACCAACAAAACAAAACGTCTTCGATTTGCGTTGGAATATGTTAAGAAGCCTCTTGACTTTTGGTTTAATATTTTATGGACTGATGAGTCTGCATTTCAGTACCAGGGGTCATACAGCAAGCATTTTATGCATTTGAAAAATAATCAAAAGCATTTGGCAGCCCAGCCAACCAATAGATTTGGTGGGGGCACAGTCATGTTTTGGGGATGTCTTTCCTATTATGGATTCGGAGACTTGGTACCGATAGAAGGAACTTTAAATCAGAACGGATACCTTCTTATCTTAAACAACCATGCTTTTACGTCTGGAAATAGACTTTTTCCAACTACTGAATGGATTCTTCAGTAGGACAATGCTCCATGCCATAAGGGTAGGATACCAACAAAATTTTTAAACGACCTTAATCTGGCGGTTCTTCCGTGGCCCCCCCAAAGCCCAGACCTTAATATCATTGAAAACGTTTGGGCTTTTATTAAAAACCAACGAACTATTGATAAAAATAGAAAACGAGAGGGAGCCATCATTGAAATAGCGGAGATTTGGTCCAAATTGACATTAGAATTTGCACAAACTTTGGTAAGGTCAATACCAAAAAGACTTCAAGCAGTTATTGATGCCAAAGGTGGTGTTACAAAATATTAGTATTGTATTTATATAAAATAAAGAAATTCTTATGTTGAAATTAGATGTTAAGCTGAAATTTACTAAATTAAGTTGAGTGAAAATACTTTTGAAGCGCAATAAACATGTGAAAATACTATTGACAACTTGCATGCATATTTTCTTTTGCTTTAAGCTTTGTACTATGAACCGTTATCTTTCGTATTTCTTTTCGACTACCTTCTGCATAGATCAAGCTAAGCGATAAGAACTATTTCAGGCAAATCGGACAACAACAAGAAGAAATATAACAAAAAGAAGTTGAAGTTTGCAAATATTGTGCGTTGTGAAAATACTTTTGACCACCTCTGGTCATGGTCAAAATTATTTTCACAAAGTGCATTTTTGTGCATGGGTCACAAACAGTTGCTTGTGCAGCAAGTGGGGGGAGGTGAAATGCAAAAAAACTTTTGCTTTTGCAAATTCAAACCTATGCAGAGTCAGATGAAAGAAGAATTGAAAAAATAACTGTTCCTATGCGCAAGGAAGAGGCAAATGAAGAGATCTTTATCAGTTGTCAGAAGTATTTGCACACGGTTTCGTCGCATCACAATTATTTTCACAACGCAATTTCTTCTTCAGTGATTGGTTTAGAGTGACAAGTGCCGGTTTGTTTGCTTAAATACATTTAAATTATTGAATAAAAATTAGATTTAATCATTTTCCTATTACAGTTATTAAATAAAATGCCCAAAACAAAAGAGTTAACAGTTGAGGCCCGGGCTGGTATTGTTGCTAGGTTTAAAGCCGGTACACCTGCGGCCAAAATAGCTGAAATATATCAAATTTCGCGTAGAACTGTCTACTACTTAATAAAAAAGTTTGATACAGTTGGCACATTAAAAAATAAAAAAAGATCAGGCCGAAAACCTGTGCTGAACCAAAGGCAATGCAGGCAAATACTTGGAGTTGTGGCGAAGAATCCTAGTGCCAGTCCGGTAAAAATTGCCTTAGAATCAAAAAATACAATTGGCAAACAAGTTAGTAGTTCTACAATTCGTCGCAGGCTAAAAGAAGCTGATTTTAAGACATACGTTGTTCGCAAAACGATTGAGATCACACCAACCAACAAAACAAAACGTCTTCGATTTGCGTTGGAATATGTTAAGAAGCCTCTTGACTTTTGGTTTAATATTTTATGGACTGATGAGTCTGCATTTCAGTACCAGGGGTCATACAGCAAGCATTTTATGCATTTGAAAAATAATCAAAAGCATTTGGCAGCCCAGCCAACCAATAGATTTGGTGGGGGCACAGTCATGTTTTGGGGATGTCTTTCCTATTATGGATTCGGAGACTTGGTACCGATAGAAGGAACTTTAAATCAGAACGGATACCTTCTTATCTTAAACAACCATGCTTTTACGTCTGGAAATAGACTTTTTCCAACTACTGAATGGATTCTTCAGCAGGACAATGCTCCATGCCATAAGGGTAGGATACCAACAAAATTTTTAAACGACCTTAATCTGGCGGTTCTTCCGTGGCCCCCCCAAAGCCCAGACCTTAATATCATTGAAAACGTTTGGGCTTTTATTAAAAACCAACGAACTATTGATAAAAATAGAAAACGAGAGGGAGCCATCATTGAAATAGCGGAGATTTGGTCCAAATTGACATTAGAATTTGCACAAACTTTGGTAAGGTCAATACCAAAAAGACTTCAAGCAGTTATTGATGCCAAAGGTGGTGTTACAAAATATTAGTATTGTATTTATATAAAATAAAGAAATTCTTATGTTGAAATTAGATGTTAAGCTGAAATTTACTAAATTAAGTTGAGTGAAAATACTTTTGAAGCGCAATAAACATGTGAAAATACTATTGACAACTTGCATGCATATTTTCTTTTGCTTTAAGCTTTGTACTATGAACCGTTATCTTTCGTATTTCTTTTCGACTACCTTCTGCATAGATCAAGCTAAGCGATAAGAACTATTTCAGGCAAATCGGACAACAACAAGAAGAAATATAACAAAAAGAAGTTGAAGTTTGCAAATATTGTGCGTTGTGAAAATACTTTTGACCACCTCTGGTCATGGTCAAAATTATTTTCACAAAGTGCATTTTTGTGCATGGGTCACAAACAGTTGCTTGTGCAGCAAGTGGGGGGAGGTGAAATGCAAAAAAAACTTTTGCTTTTGCAAATTCAAACCTATGCAGAGTCAGATGAAAGAAGAATTGAAAAAATAACTGTTCCTATGCGCAAGGAAGAGGCAAATGAAGAGATCTTTATCAGTTGTCAGAAGTATTTGCACACGGTTTCGTCGCATCACAATTATTTTCACAACGCAATTTCTTCTTCAGTGATTGGTTTAGAGTGACAAGTGCCGGTTTGTTTGCTTAAATACATTTAAATTATTGAATAAAAATTAGATTTAATCATTTTCCTATTACAGTTATTAAATAAAATGCCCAAAACAAAAGAGTTAACAGTTGAGGCCCGGGCTGGTATTGTTGCTAGGTTTAAAGCCGGTACACCTGCGGCCAAAATAGCTGAAATATATCAAATTTCGCGTAGAACTGTCTACTACTTAATAAAAAAGTTTGATACAGTTGGCACATTAAAAAATAAAAAAAGATCAGGCCGAAAACCTGTGCTGGACCAAAGGCAATGCAGGCAAATACTTGGAGTTGTGGCGAAGAATCCTAGTGCCAATCCGGTAAAAATTGCCTTAGAATCAAAAAATACAATTGGCAAACAAGTTAGTAGTTCTACAATTCGTCGCAGGCTAAAAGAAGCTGATTTTAAGACATACGTTGTTCGCAAAACGATTGAGATCACACCAACCAACAAAACAAAACGTCTTCGATTTGCGTTGGAATATGTTAAGAAGCCTCTTGACTTTTGGTTTAATATTTTATGGACTGATGAGTCTGCATTTCAGTACCAGGGGTCATACAGCAAGCATTTTATGCATTTGAAAAATAATCAAAAGCATTTGGCAGCCCAGCCAACCAATAGATTTGGTGGGGGCACAGTCATGTTTTGGGGATGTCTTTCCTATTATGGATTCGGAGACTTGGTACCGATAGAAGGAACTTTAAATCAGAACGGATACCTTCTTATCTTAAACAACCATGCTTTTACGTCTGGAAATAGACTTTTTCCAACTACTGAATGGATTCTTCAGCAGGACAATGCTCCATGCCATAAGGGTAGGATACCAACAAAATTTTTAAACGACCTTAATCTGGCGGTTCTTCCGTGGCCCCCCCAAAGCCCAGACCTTAATATCATTGAAAACGTTTGGGCTTTTATTAAAAACCAACGAACTATTGATAAAAATAGAAAACGAGAGGGAGCCATCATTGAAATAGCGGAGATTTGGTCCAAATTGACATTAGAATTTGCACAAACTTTGGTAAGGTCAATACCAAAAAGACATCAAGCAGTTATTGATGCCGAAGGTGGTGTTACAAAATATTAGTATTGTATTTATATAAAATAAAGAAATTCTTATGTTGAAATTAGATGTTAAGCTGAAATTTACTAAATTAAGTTGAGTGAAAATACTTTTGAAGCGCAATAAACATGTGAAAATACTATTGACAACTTGCATGCATATTTTCTTTTGCTTTAAGCTTTGTACTATGAACCGTTATCTTTCGTATTTCTTTTCGACTACCTTCTGCATAGATCAAGCTAAGCGATAAGAACTATTTCAGGCAAATCGGACAACAACAAGAAGAAATATAACAAAAAGAAGTTGAAGTTTGCAAATATTGTGCGTTGTGAAAATACTTTTGACCACCTCTGGTCATGGTCAAAATTATTTTCACAAAGTGCATTTTTGTGCATGGGTCACAAACAGTTGCTTGTGCAGCAAGTGGGGGGAGGTGAAATGCAAAAAAACTTTTGCTTTTGCAAATTCAAACCTATGCAGAGTCAGATGAAAGAAGAATTGAAAAAATAACTGTTCCTATGCGCAAGGAAGAGGCAAATGAAGAGATCTTTATCAGTTGTCAGAAGTATTTGCACACGGTTTCGTCGCATCACAATTATTTTCACAACGCAATTTCTTCTTCAGTGATTGGTTTAGAGTGACAAGTGCCGGTTTGTTTGCTTAAATACATTTAAATTATTGAATAAAAATTAGATTTAATCATTTTCCTATTACAGTTATTAAATAAAATGCCCAAAACAAAAGAGTTAACAGTTGAGGCCCGGGCTGGTATTGTTGCTAGGTTTAAAGCCGGTACACCTGCGGCCAAAATAGCTGAAATATATCAAATTTCGCGTAGAACTGTCTACTACTTAATAAAAAAGTTTGATACAGTTGGCACATTAAAAAATAAAAAAAGATCAGGCCGAAAACCTGTGCTGGACCAAAGGCAATGCAGGCAAATACTTGGAGTTGTGGCGAAGAATCCTAGTGCCAGTCCGGTAAAAATTGCCTTAGAATCAAAAAATACAATTGGCAAACAAGTTAGTAGTTCTACAATTCGTCGCAGGCTAAAAGAAGCTGATTTTAAGACATACGTTGTTCGCAAAACGATTGAGATCACACCAACCAACAAAACAAAACGTCTTCGATTTGCGTTGGAATATGTTAAGAAGCCTCTTGACTTTTGGTTTAATATTTTATGGACTGATGAGTCTGCATTTCAGTACCAGGGGTCATACAGCAAGCATTTTATGCATTTGAAAAATAATCAAAAGCATTTGGCAGCCCAGCCAACCAATAGATTTGGTGGGGGCACAGTCATGTTTTGGGGATGTCTTTCCTATTATGGATTCGGAGACTTGGTACCGATAGAAGGAACTTTAAATCAGAACGGATACCTTCTTATCTTAAACAACCATGCTTTTACGTCTGGAAATAGACTTTTTCCAACTACTGAATGGATTCTTCAGCAGGACAATGCTCCATGCCATAAGGGTAGGATACCAACAAAATTTTTAAACGACCTTAATCTGGCGGTTCTTCCGTGGCCCCCCCAAAGCCCAGACCTTAATATCATTGAAAACGTTTGGGCTTTTATTAAAAACCAACGAACTATTGATAAAAATAGAAAACGAGAGGGAGCCATCATTGAAATAGCGGAGATTTGGTCCAAATTGACATTAGAATTTGCACAAACTTTGGTAAGGTCAATACCAAAAAGACTTCAAGCAGTTATTGATGCCAAAGGTGGTGTTACAAAATATTAGTATTGTATTTATATAAAATAAAGAAATTCTTATGTTGAAATTAGATGTTAAGCTGAAATTTACTAAATTAAGTTGAGTGAAAATACTTTTGAAGCGCAATAAACATGTGAAAATACTATTGACAACTTGCATACATATTTTCTTTTGCTTTAAGCTTTGTACTATGAACCGTTATCTTTCGTATTTCTTTTCGACTACCTTCTGCATAGATCAAGCTAAGCGATAAGAACTATTTCAGGCAAATCGGACAACAACAAGAAGAAATATAACAAAAAGAAGTTGAAGTTTGCAAATATTGTGCGTTGTGAAAATACTTTTGACCACCTCTGGTCATGGTCAAAATTATTTTCACAAAGTGCATTTTTGTGCATGGGTCACAAACAGTTGCTTGTGCAGCAAGTGGGGGGAGGTGAAATGCAAAAAAACTTTTGCTTTTGCAAATTCAAACCTATGCAGAGTCAGATGAAAGAAGAATTGAAAAAATTCCTATGCGCAAGGAAGAGGCAAATGAAGAGATCTTTATCAGTTGTCAGAAGTATTTGCACACGGTTTCGTCGCATCACAATTATTTTCACAACGCAATTTGTTCTTCAGTGATTGGTTTAGAGTGACAAGTGCCGGTTTGTTTGCTTAAATACATTTAAATTATTGAATAAAAATTAGATTTAATCATTTTCCTATTACAGTTATTAAATAAAATGCCCAAAACAAAAGAGTTAACAGTTGAGGCCCGGGCTGGTATTGTTGCTAGGTTTAAAGCCGGTACACCTGCGGCCAAAATAGCTGAAATATATCAAATTTCGCGTAGAACTGTCTACTACTTAATAAAAAAGTTTGATACAGTTGGCACATTAAAAAATAAAAAAAGATCAGGCCGAAAACCTGCGCTGGACCAAAGGCAATGCAGGCAAATACTTGGAGTTGTGGCGAAGAATCCTAGTGCCAGTCCGGTAAAAATTGCCTTAGAATCAAAAAATACAATTGGCAAACAAGTTAGTAGTTCTACAATTCGTCGCATGCTAAAAGAAGCTGATTTTAAGACATACGTTGTTCGCAAAACGATTGAGATCACACCAACCAACAAAACAAAACGTCTTCGATTTGCGTTGGAATATGTTAAGAAGCCTCTTGACTTTTGGTTTAATATTTTATGGACTGATGAGTCTGCATTTCAGTACCAGGGGTCATACAGCAAGCATTTTATGCATTTGAAAAATAATCAAAAGCATTTGGCAGCCCAGCCAACCAATAGATTTGGTGGGGGCACAGTCATGTTTTGGGGATGTCTTTCCTATTATGGATTCGGAGACTTGGTACCGATAGAAGGAACTTTAAATCAGAACGGATACCTTCTTATCTTAAACAACCATGCTTTTACGTCTGGAAATAGACTTTTTCCAACTACTGAATGGATTCTTCAGCAGGACAATGCTCCATGCCATAAGGGTAGGATACCAACAAAATTTTTAAACGACCTTAATCTGGCGGTTCTTCCGTGGCCCCCCCAAAGCCCAGACCTTAATATCATTGAAAACGTTTGGGCTTTTATTAAAAACCAACGAACTATTGATAAAAATAGAAAACGAGAGGGAGCCATCATTGAAATAGCGGAGATTTGGTCCAAATTGACATTAGAATTTGCACAAACTTTGGTAAGGTCAATACCAAAAAGACTTCAAGCAGTTATTGATGCCAAAGGTGGTGTTACAAAATATTAGTATTGTATTTATATAAAATAAAGAAATTCTTATGTTGAAATTAGATGTTAAGCTGAAATTTACTAAATTAAGTTGAGTGAAAATACTTTTGAAGCGCAATAAACATGTGAAAATACTATTGACAACTTGCATGCATATTTTCTTTTGCTTTAAGCTTTGTTCTATGAACCGTTATCTTTCGTATTTCTTTTCGACTACCTTCTGCATAGATCAAGCTAAGCGATAAGAACTATTTCAGGCAAATCGGACAACAACAAGAAGAAATATAACAAAAAGAAGTTGAAGTTTGCAAATATTGTGCGTTGTGAAAATACTTTTGACCACCTCTGTAAATTCCGCTGGCCAAAATTAGCACTGCTCGGATTGGAAATGGTCACGTTTATATTCAGTATGCAAAGTCGGAAAGGTGGCCAGGCTTGAGATCGAGAACTCCGGGCAACCGCGCATGTATATTTAACCTCTGGTGGAGTTGATGTCGAAGATTGGTCGCCTACTTACCGCCATATTAAATATTCTTCGCCTATGGCTCGGATAATTCACCCTTAAAGTTTCATATTGACTGTGCAGTAAGTTTAACAACATTCGATATAGTTGCTACAATAACGATCTTCTTTGTAGAAACCCTCGGGTGACTTTAGGATTTGCTGCCCATTATCTTAGCTACGATTGAGATCGAGATGCTGCCGGCCTGAAGTTCAGATCCGATTTCCCCAACTTTGCTCACGTTATGGAATGGCCTACGTTCAGTAGCGACACTGCTGGGCATGGCCATCGATGGCATTCACACTTGTGATAACCTCGTTTATTCCCGCAATTGACTCGTGCGTAGCATCAAAAAATCTGGAGTTGAGAATTCAAATCTTTAAATTATTATGGCAACCTAAATAAGACATGGCGACCGTGACATGGGTCCTGGAAGGACCTAGGATGGAAACGAACAGAAGATAACTCGATCAGAGGCAGTGAAGTAGTTGGATGTCATCGATGCAGACTTCCCCTATTCTGGATTACAACTCAACTTCAAAGGGAGACGACTACAAATGAATGCCGCACAAGCGCCATCTCCGCAATGTGGTGCAACGCCATAAAATTAAAAAGACAATGTTGCTTAATTTATCGGTCAAGCTTTACGCTGAGTTCAACCATTTAAAACATGCACTATCAAAAAGAAAACCACAAAAAGAAACCGCGCACACTACCACCTACACTGCAATTTTAAATACAAATACTAAGTCTTCTGCGAAGAAGATTCTGGCGATGTGCTCGCCATAATGCGAGTACACTTGCACTGCCCGGAAGGTACAGTAGCAACAGACAAAAGACAGCGACACCAAGGTCGTAAAAACCGGCAGCACTACAAAGAGTGCAGAAACCGACAGCGCTACCTAGAGCGCACAAGAAAAACATTTTTTTTATATACATGTCAAAATGCACTGCGATGCATTAAACTAGAACTAAATAAATATTGTAAAAATTGAAAATTGAGCGACATTAAAGTTGCCCAATCAGCGTGTGACCTGTAAAGTCACAAACAAATGTATGGAGGGATTTTTGTGAAACAAAAACAAACAAAAGCAAAACTTAAGCGTATGAATGATAACCGAATAATAATTAATCATAATTTTTCTGAGATATTGATATATATTGGGGAATAAAATAATAAAAAAAATTGTTTAAAAGTGTGGCCGTGTCCATTAAAGTTGTTTGATGGTGAAGGGCGTGTTTTCGGTATACAGATAAAAATTGGAAAGGCAAACAATAAAACGAAGAAAAATATAAAAAACTTTTCAAAAGTTTTGGCGTGGCAGTTTTACACGGCTCTAGTGCTTTATAGTGGGAGTGGCAAAAAGTTGTTGGCAAATCGATAGAAACTTAGAAGACTAATAAAATTATGAAAAAATATCCAACACTTTTTCAACATCTCCCGATGTTATTAAAGCAACATTGCTGAACACGAAACAGCGAAACCTGTATTCCGAAAACGCGCACATAATTATTATGGTCTAGTCAAGTATTAGCAAGTGGAGGCCCGTTTGCCTCCACACTTATTACCACGCGAAGCCACTCTAGGGATTGGGTGCATATTATTATATCTGATGCCAGCTGGAACTTAAATGCGGTTCAGGTTTTTAATTATATTACTCACATTTTTGAAGACTCTGTGATTTTAGAAGGTGCTATAACTTCCATGACAACTTGCCTTTACTGCTTTGAGGTTGGTAATTTCTTTTGATTAGTTTTAGTTAGTTTTAAATGCAGACAGTTTTCTTTCCCGAACAGAACATTTTGTGTACCAATGCGTTTAAGGTCTTCACCTCAATGAATTGATTTTGCTGTGACGGAATCAGGACATGATCACAAAAAGATCACAGGCATTTTTAATGCCACTTAACATAGCTGATTTAGCCACAATTCCAATGGCTGTCTCTGAGTTTGTTTTACGATCGAATGGCTTTATTGGAACTTTAAGGTCGCCCTAAAACAACTCGGGAAATAAGAATATGCGTATTGTAATTTTAGGAATCTGAACCAATATTTCCATGATACTGGCAATCTTAGGTTAATTCAAGTATTTTACAAAGCAATTTTAAGGTTTACTGAGCTCAGCTACTAAGTCAATGGCGGAAAATATTATTTTTGTCGATTGCCGTACGGACACAAATACGAAAATATTTATTTATAAATATTTATATATATATAATTAAATAATTGCAATACTGATATGTAAAAAAAATATAATTTTATTTTGCTGAATGATTACAATATTAATTCTTGATAAGAACCCCGACCGATTATAAGTAGGCCTCAACTGAACTTTGATAATTACTCTGAATTGATTGACGTTCAAGTTTCGGTTTCGAGGTTTTCTAATACGGACTTTAGACTTTAGGGTTCTGATCAAATGAAGAGAGCTTTTGAGTTGCTGACTTTAATTGTCTTTGCATTTCTCTTGGATTCAAGTGCGTATTATTTCCCGAATCATCATGGCTCTTGGATATAAGTGCTCTTAGATTCTTATAATTTGTTTATTGAAATCAATACTTTTGTTTTTCGGGATTGAGGGTCCGAGCTTTGAACGTGGGAACGTGATGATGATGCGAGGGCTTAAGCAAGGAATGTTTAAGTTGGGGAACGGATGTTTTGGGTTGGGTTTTTCTACTCAACCTTGACTTGAGGATCATGAGACAATCATATTCTTATCTAGTATCTGTTGGGTACATCCGGAGTAGTGTAGGGTTTGTTTGGGTGTACATGTTGTATGTGTATTAGTGCGTAGGCATGTGCTTAAGTCTTAGGGACTTATGGATATGTCACTATATATATATATTTAATATTTATTTGACAGTACTAGGAAAAGCATTGCCCGGCAGGTGCGTTAATGGTGTCTAAATACTTATGCCCACTTGTGTATTTTTACAATGTTACCATTTATAAAAAGAGCATAAAGTGAACCTATTCTATATTGAGCGAACAGAGAGACAGAGATAACTGTTAAGTTCAGTCGTAAAGACTAGATAGTGGATGCCAGTACTTTAACGCGCGGAGTCGCGATCAATAAAATAACACTTTAATGGAGGCATAATATTTTATTTTACTTTTGGATCGGCGGGATTCTCCCCTCATCAGGTTATGGGCCCAGGGCCTAGTTTTTCCCGCTTGAAGTAAATGAAGAAGGTGGACCCGGTCTACGCCACGGAATAACGGTAGTTACGCGGAATACATTCGTATTTTCGGTCATCATGTGCACGTATCAGATAGATAAACTGGACACAGGATATTATGACCTCTGGATTGTCCATGCTGAAATCTGAAGAGTAATCCACGGACACGTAACGGACTCGATCAGAAATCTCTGTCATTACGCAGCGCACAGCAAAAGCTAAAAGATGTTCATCAGCCAAGAGGGCCAGTGCGAAAGATTTCTCTACATAAAAACAATGCTATATTCGAGTTCCCCGACTATCAGATACCCGCTACTTAGCTAGCGTAAATTTTTCTGGGATATCGATAGATATTGGGGAAGAAGATAGGAAAAAATGTAAGAATTGTTCAAATATGTGGTCGTGGCAGCTTTTCGCGGTTTTAGGGCGTTAGATAGGGCCTGGCAAAAAGTTTTTGCAAATCGATAGAAATGTACGCCATTAATAAAATTATGAAATAATATCGATCAAGAATGTTAAAGAATGTGGGCGTGGCAGTTTTAGGCGGTTTTAGTACGTAAGATTGGAGGAATGACAAAAAGTTTTTAATTTACAAAACTAATAAAATTATGAAAAAATATCCAACAATTTTTCAAAAATGTGGACGTGGTTCAAATTGTTCAAAAGAATGGGCGTGATCGGTCTGTCGGCTTAAGGGCGTTAGAGTGGACGTGGCAAAAAGTTTTTAGGCAAGTCGATAAAAATTTACAAAACTAATAAAATTATGAAAAAATATAAAAACATTTTTCAAAAATGTGAGCGTGCCATTAGAATGGTCGTGGCAAAAAGTTTTTTAGAAATAGAAATTTAAAAGACTAATAAAATTATGAAAAAAGTCCAAAAATTTTTCAAAAATTTGGCATTTGGGCATGGCAGTTATGGGCGGTTTTAGTGAGTCAGAGCGGGCGTGGCAAAAGTCGAAAAGACAAAATAAAAAAGTTATGAAAAAATATACAAAAATGTTCTAAAATTTGGGCCAGTTTTAGTTGGTTTTGGGTCGGTATTTTGCAAGTTAATAGAAATTTAAAAGGGTAATAAAAATATAAAAAACAATAAGAATGCTATAGTCGAGTTCCCCGACTATCAGATACGCTACTCAGCTATAGTGAATGCGAACGCGAAATTTCATAATTTTTCTGGGATATTGTTAGATATTGGGGAATAAAAGGAGATAAAATTTAAAATTGTTCAAAAGAATGGGAGTGACTGATAGCTTGTTGAATACGTGTTCTCACTCCCGTACTCATTATTCACTGGCTGCGCGTTCTTACTTGCGTTTTTTTAGCTCACTGTCGTTCTCACTTGCGTGTTGAAACTGACTGTTGCTCTTTCCTGTTCTAACTGACTGCCCCTATCTGCGCTTGCGCCGTCTCTGTATAGGTCGCGGGGATCCCGTTATTTCCCCTTTTGCGCACGGCCCGTTTGGGTACAAGGTCCAAATAATGTCACGTTAATGTTAGTTCACGGTGCGTCCTCTTTTTGCTCGTCCAAGCCCGCACCGTTACCGTTCGCCGTTCGCTTTTCGCCGTGGCTTTAGCGGTGGCTCCAGGCTCTCTTGAATTTTTGTTCGAGAGCGAGAGAGCGGAGAGCGCTACATCGAACAGTTCTTTCTACGCATACAGTGATAGCAGACAACTGTATGTGTGCACACGTATGCTCATGCATTGTAAATTTCACAAAATATGCCCTTCACCTTAGAAGTTCTTAGGCTTCAAATCTATTTTATTTTGGATCAATTGGCACCATGCGAAAAATTCTTGTTTTGCATTGCCTTAACGTTATTATTATTTAAATATAGCTTAGAAATAGTAATAGCCGAATCATAATGTCACAAAGTACATTTTAAAAATGACTTTAAATTAGAATATTTGTCATTAGTGTATTAAACTTGCGACGTGTGAAAAATTCATAAGGCATTGTTGAGTGCTTGTGTCCGCACTTCGTGCCTCAAGATATGACTTGCAATAAACAGTTTTCATATTTTTTTATTTTATAAATTCATATTTTCTACTTCGTATTATTTTTATGAAATATTTATATCTCAATGAAATGTCTTCTTTTTGGAACAATAATGTTTTAAATTACAGTAGTTATAATACTTCATTTAATAGTGTAGTTCTGTTGGAGTTCTGCGTTTTAATCTTCTTGGTTCCAACTCTGTCATCGGTACACGTCTCAAGTTTAAGTTTTGGTGGCTAAGTAGTTGAATTGTGTGTTTTTTGCTGCTTTTTTTTTAACAGTTTCGTTGACTGTTCCTATGTTTAAATCATTATGTATATCTTCGTTTCTAATGTACCATTAGACTTTTGTGCTTTTTCTGAGCATTTTTGATTGCGATCGCTGAATTAGCTGTAAGTGGGATTTACTGGCAGTTCCCCAGAGTTCTATTCCATACGTCCATATTGGTTTTATTATCGCCTTGTATATTGCTATTTTATTGTGTAATTCTAGTTTTGAGTGTTTTCCTATTAGCCAGTTAAGTGGTCGAAATTTGTTTTTTATTTCATTTCGTTTATTTAGAATGTGCTGTTTCCATGTTCGTTTTGAGTCAATAGTTAGTCCAAGGTACTTGGCATATGGGTGTAATAATATTTGATTGTCATTGATTTTAATTGCGAAGTTTTTTGGGTTGTCTTGAGTTTTGTCTTTATTTAGCTCGATACCCCATTCAAGTACCAGGGGAACAGTATATACAGATTCTGTTCAACTGGTACGCAAAAACAGTAAATTGCCTAAGTTTTGACATTTTAAGCGGTCAAAATGGGGGATTTTCCGATTTTAGGTACCAGGCGAACAGAAGATACCTTCTACTGATTATTTAAATATTTATTTATTTTTAAGCGATCAAAATGGTTGATTTTCCGATTTCAAGTAGCTGGCGATCAGAAGACACCTTCTACTGATTATGTTCACCTGGTGCGGAAAAACAGTAATTTGACTAAGTTGTGACATATTAAGCGGTCAAACAGCGGTTCTACAGACTATGTTCACTGGGGACCCAAAAACAACAAGTTGAATAGGTTATGACATTTTAGGCGGTCAAAATGGGTGAATTTCCGATTTCAAGTAATAGGCGAACAGAAGATACCTTCTACAGATTATTTAAACCTGGTACACAAAAACAATAAATTGGCTAGGTTATGTCATTCTAAGAGACCAAAATGGGTGATTTTCCGATTTCAAGTACCCGGTGAACAGAAGATAACTTCTGATGGTGACGAGGTATTATATTTTTTTGTTTTAGGATTGGCTTGTTTCGAAACTTGTTCCAATTTGTTTTGTGGTTAAATAAAGGAGAGTCGTTGCTGTTTTCTTTCTAGCCCACCATGTAATGTAAGTAATATTGGGGAATGGTCGGGAAGGAGGTCTAGACATGATTATATTGTTAGGTTATCGCAAGTTATATTTCTTGTAGTAGTCTGGACCCCCCAAGTTGTGTGTTTGGATTATAGTCACCTCCTGCAAAGTACCGATTTCCCAGTGATTTTAGGAAATCGAGGTATTGGTCTTTTGTATTATTAAATTTAGGTGAAAAATAAACTGCAGATATATTTATTGGACCCGTTGTGTCTGAGGTCGATTTAGTAGTAGCCTGTATATAGTCCTTTTTGAATCCATCGAGCTCTATGCACTTGATGCTTTTTTTTAATTATTACTGCCTTACCGTCCGGGTGATAAGTAGAAGAAATATTATAGTTAGGTATGTTTATATAGAAATGAGCATGACCTCAATTTGCTTTTCATTTAAGAATGTTTTTAGTTCATGTAAATGGCGTGAAAGACCGTTAGCATTCCAGATGGCGATTGTTAGGTGTTTATTTGTCAAGTTTGAATAATAAAAGCGAGAAAATGTTCATCATATAAGTTCGTCAAAATCATTTTGTGCAGTTTGGCTTAATTGAGTTGAAGCAGGCTGTATATCAGGTACAATAGTAAGTTAAGGTGTTGAGTTGGTTTGATGGCTAGTTACTTGGTTTTTATTTACTGCTTGTTCTGTCCGATCTTGTGTTAATAGTACAGGATGATGAGCTGTGTTTTTCAGCAAGTAGGGTCTTTGGTGCAGTAATTTTTTGTATGTCCATATTTTTGGCAGTTTGTGCATTGAGCAAGTGTTCGCTTTGGTCGCGGTGGCTTAAAGATTACTTTGCAATGAAGTAGGTGCTCAATTTTAAAAATTCAATAGAGAATAGAGGCAATGGTTGTTTGGAGTCGTATCGCTGGATGTTGTGTAAATTTATAACTTCATGCCCTTGCTGAGCTAGTTCATTAATAATATCGTCTTTGTCTGTAGCATTGTGGAGGTTACGAAGAATTACCTTAAACCCTCTGGTCTTTTGGTCTGAAGGTGTAGTATTTGGTCGATTTATCTTTTAATAGTCTTAATATGTTGTGATAGTGAATAGTTTCTAGTGGCTGTATTTTTATTTCATTACTTGATAGTGCTTTTAGTTCACATCGTGTTTCTTCCAATGAATTTAAAGCAGTAGTTAGTGCGTATATGTTTTCAACATTTTGAACATATATAGGGGGCGGTTTTGCATTTTTGTGCTTCATTTGCATTTGCGTATCTACAGTTGCATTTGTCCCATTGTCAATTTGGTTTTCGTCTTCATCATCTTGTGCGCTAATAGCTCAAAACGGTTGCTTGAATGTGGCTCGGCTAGCCAGTACTTTTTGAGTGTTTTTTGGGTAGCGGTTTGAGCTTTATTCCTCTGTTTCTTGTTGTTATTTAAGGGATCTTTGGAACTGTTTGGAGATTGATTGTCTCGGGATTTTTAAATTTTGTTGGTTTGGGAGAAGGAGGATTGAGTTTTGTTTATTGTTGTTGGAGCGGGTATTGAGCAAACTGTAGTTGTTGTTGCTATAGTTGCTACAGTTGCGGTGTTAGTTTCTGAAGTTGCTGAGAGCAGAAGAGTTTAGCGTGGGGGAGCTGAGAGCGTAACTGCTGTGAGCGGGAGATTTGAGTGTACGTGCAGATGAATTTGGCGCGCATTCTGCGCTCCTGTGCTGAGAGTAATTGTTGGGTCTCTCCAATGCTGGAGAGCAAGATCGCGCTCTTCCATCACTTTGAGGGTGTAAGCTTTGATAATTGTTTGTGTAGTTTGATATGTGTGTGAATGAGAGGTATAAGTTGTTTTTGTTTTGTTTAGCTTGAAGCTCTCGCTTCTGATTTTGATCGTCAGATGCGCTCATATTTTAGTTTGTTTATTGTTTTCACTTGTTTTTTTTTTTTTTGGTTATCATGTTCACAGAGAGACATAAGGTTTTTAACACATACAAATATGTGTTAGCGTCTTTTCGCTTTTATATGATGCTTGAATTAAGGCTTGAATTTTTCACTTAAACTTCGATATTAACTGTAGCTCTGTTAAAAACACGTCCGTCGGGGTTGAAGTTCAAATGCCTAATATTTTTAAAAAGCGCGAAATTTCATCATATTGCTACGAAATTGGACAAAACTCCCCAAATATGTAAATTCGTTTCTTTGATCAGAATTGATTTCGGCCCGAAAATCGTCTTCTAGCACAACACGCAACACGCACGTCTCTTGTTTTTACTCACACAAGCAAACAAATTCTATTTTTAGATTTATTACGCTCTCATCGTAAGCGAGCGGACAGAGAGCAATTTTGGCCGGCACCAAAAAAGTTGCTGCATAGTGCCAAACCCATGAATGGCCGTTACGCATCTTGTTATTCTAGTGTCTTTGGTTCCACCTCTGTGCCCTTGTCTGGCTGGAGTCCAAGGTCCAGCGCAGTACCGGTAGTTCACGGTCTCCAAGGTACACTGTTTCTTATTTGACCTGGCTGCCTGGTTTATTGGCCTGTGGCATTTCAAGTGAACTGTGAACGTGTTTTCATCGATCTCCGTATAAAATCACTTGATTTTAGAGAAGCAAATAGTTAATAACATAAAATAAATAAATAAATGGAAAGCGTAAAAGACGCTATTGGCAATGTTAAATTGCTATACTACAAATCGCGCCAACGCCTCCAATGACTCAAGTTCAAATAGGTTTGCACTATTGGATGACTGCAAAGTGCAGGAGCAGGAGCAGAAGAAGATAAAGCCGCCACCAATATATATGTGAGAAAACCTCAAGCGCGCTGGTTAACAAACTAGCTGCAATTATCGGAGAAAACGATTTCCATGTTATACCTCTTACTAAGGGCAACATACAAGAAACGAAAGTGCAGACGCAGGATGACTCTAGCCACCGATCAGTGACCAGGTACCTGGACAAAGCTGGGAAAATTTACTATAACTACCAGCTGAAAAGTGCCAAACGAAATTATCGCGGCACTAGGGAGAAGAACTTCATCGCCAAAACGGTGATCAACATTATCAACACTTTTTAACTCTTTAAAGTCCAACTGGAGCCATCGAGTCAGAAAAACAACAAAAATTAAGTACATCCTATATATAAGCTACACTATTTACTGCACCGAGAGATAACCGTAGAAGAGCCACAAAAGCGCAGGCAACATGTGCAGTGCACCAACTGCCAAGAATATGGACACACCAAAACGTACTGCACACTAAGATCCATCTGCGTCGTTTGCAATGATGCCCACAGTACTGTAAACTGACCTAAGAATAAAAACGACGGTTCAATTAAGTAATGCAGCAACTGTGGCGGAAAACACACAGCCAATTGGCGAGGATGCATTGTTTACAAGGAACTCCAGAGTCCAAACGAGTGGATTCAGCTCGAGATCGTATCACACCAACAATTCACAAAGCAATGGAACCGACTACGACTAACATCCCTTCGTTTGCCAACCATCAAACAATGTCAAATTCTTCCTTTGCAAGTGTACTTAAATCAGGGATCCAAGCACCAACAGCAGTCACCTCCAGCATCAAGCATAAAACTCACAAAATAAACAAATAAACACACAGAACATGCAACAGCAACCAATTGGCGTTGAAGCGATCATGCTTTCGATGCAGCAAAGCATGAAAGACTTCATGACCTTCATGCAAGAATCTATGGAAGATCTTATGAGGAACCAAAACATCCCTATTCAAATGCTCGTTTCTTCCAAAATAGGATAATGACTCCCTTAACAATAGCTACCTGGAACGCTAATGGCGTTTCGCGGCTAGAACTTGCTCAGTTCTTAGCCGACAGAAATATTGACGTTATGCTACTTGTAACGTGTAACGAATTAAACGGATGGACGACTGGAGTACCTGTACTTGCGGGTGCACGCTTTAGAGGCCGGCTCTAGCTCATGGCAATGGGTGTGGTGGTCTTGCTTGTACAGATCTCTTTTCGTTACAGACAACAATTAATAAGATTAAGAAATTGAGCGTGCTTGCAACAACAACAAAATGAAGGAGCTAGAATACAAAAATCGGAGGAAGCCAATTAATACTTTCGGAAGCGGACAGTTCTAGAATGGGAGGAAAGTTTGAGAATTTTTCGCCTGCGAAACACAGGTGGAATCGTGTTCGCGCATTGCCCTACCCTACCTTAGACCACTTTCCTTAAGAGCATAGCTCTAGCGGCCCCTTTAGTGCCCTACGTCAGGAGAAACATCAGCCGAGTCAGCATTTAGGTTTTTAGAAATTCATATTTTCAAAATCAATCAATGCTTAATAATTAATAACAATATTTATATCTAAAAATAAGTACATACTAAAGGAACCAAGTAAATATAAAAAATACGGACTAGTGTAATTCAAAGGAATTCAAAGCAAAGTTTTTCTCTCAGTTGCGAGATCAGAAAATGTAGATTTGATTCGATGTTCGAGATCATTACAATTAAAAGTTAAAAATACTAGTGGCTAAATATATGTTTTTTTCTTTTAGGAAGGAACAAAGCTTTCATTTAAATCTTTAATAATTTTCGTTCTCTCTATAATCTCGTTCTGTGAATTATTAATTTCATTTATTTTTTTTTTTGAGTTTTCTTTATAACGAATCTTTAACAAAAAAAATTTTAATTCTGTTTGAGAGAGAGCCGCGAGTAAATTCGGTTAGTTCTTTTTTTTCATTTTTTTTTTTTGTTTTTTTCTCATTATCTTTCAAATGGCTGCTCTCGCCACTCCATTATTATTACTTTTTTATTTGCAGTGTGTATACAACATAAGATGACCTCTATCAAAATGTAATCGGTTTACTACCGAATATTTCCAATAAAATAAAGTTTTATCAATGAGAATCACTCAACTTTTCACTCCTCGGCGAAAGATCGATCTCCCGGCGCAGATGAGCTGAAACGAAAAGGTGGCTTTTTTTTCCACAAACACTATAAGGAGGCATAATTTTGGAATACACGACTGCGATCAAACTTTTGTAATTCCCTACTCGAAAATTTAAATGAGCACTTTCCGAAAGAGAACTCTTCTAAAACAATTAATTAGCTTAGGTTAAATCACTTACTATATAAAAATTTTAATCACTAATAAGAATTAATTTTTGTTTTTTTAAATCCAAGAAAACTATTAAACCGTATGACCGAGTGTCCTATTCGAGTACATATTCTTATAGCTTAACGTTAAACTTAACTACATAGGAAAAATTTTAATTTCGGCCACTCAATGTCCAAGATGGCGATCAGGTTGAAGTAATCCTATCTAGTAAGGCTAGGTCTGGCTTTCAGCATTTTTTTTTTTTTTTTTTTGTATAATTAGAAATTTTTGCTCGATTTAACTTTGATTTGATTTAATTTCGGGCATTCTGGACTGCCAATCAAGCACAAGAAAATTTTCCATTCACTCTAACCTCACTCTAAGCTCTACTTAGGCTGCATTTTCTTTGTTTAATGATCCTTTCTGATGGCCCCGGCTTAGGGCGGTCGCTGTCCTGCTGCTGCGGCTGGTCCTTCGCTGCGGCCTGCTGGAAAGGCGCTCCGCTACTCGCCTGGCGCAGTTGCCGTCTCTCCTTCCGTCCGCCGGTAGCGGCTCCGAAGAATGGTGGGACCCGGGCAGTGATGCGAAAGTATAAGTTGTCCAGCGAAAACCCTCCGGGCTTCAATTTCGGCTACGATTATATTCCTGTATCAAACTACGGTTCACCAATATTTCGAAACTCACTAACCTGCAATTTGACCCAGTCGAAGCTAGGATTTGGCGGCCAGGCGGCCGCGAGATGTCCGTGACGAACGCCGATCTCTTCGGCTGTATATCGCCGGGAAACACAAGCCGGAATTATTTCGCGCACCAGGAACGCCGTATTTTCAATATTTCGCGCGACAAAAAAAAATTCCGTATGACCGCAAGTGAAAATTTTTCGACGCACTTTCGCAACTTGACGCGTTGACTGTTCAGATCGAAAAGAAGGCAAACCGGAAACATTAGTCGAGGCATGGGCCAACGGCGGAAACCACGATCAGCTGAACAACACTTTTCTCCGATAACCGAATTATACCAAACTTATCGGGTGCAGCTAATAAGGGTTGCATCCAGTCTGGTATATTCTAGATACTTCTTGCTACATCTAGTAAGACCTCACTTTAGTGTGTCACAGCTGACCGCCCTATCTCACCCACTGCTTCAGTCGCCTCTACAAAAACCCCCCGCTACACTCAGACTAGGGTACTCATAGACACACTAGGCTGAGACCGACTGGAAGCACCTTACTGCCGAATGTCCTTGGCATGATAGGTACCCACAACTCGTCCTTGGAGATCCTCCAGCTCGTAATACGCGTTGCCGATCTTCTTCCGAACTCGAGACTTCACGAACGTCGGTCCAAACTTGGCGTTGTAACCGGTTTGGAAACAGGTTGGCTTGAAATTCCGCCGATAAACTTCTTGCCCTTCGACAAACGATACCACACGAGAACGGAACGGAACGCTTCTCGTTCTCGTTGTGCTTGTTTCTCATCTGTTAAACAGCTTGCTTCCGCATTATCTCGAAAGATTCGTGCCGGTCGAACTTTAGAGAACGATCGTCCAGGAGATTTAGGCGTCTGATCAACGAATACGTCGACCCTGACGTGATCATGTGCTGCCCAAATACCATATAATAGGGACTGGTACCAATGCTAGAATGCACCGCCGACCTCAACGCACAACATATTCGGCTGAGAAACTCGTCCCAGTCCTTCTGGTCGAGACGCAGATAGGCCCTGATTGCAGCAATTACTGATCTGTTCACGCGCTCAGAAGCATTTGCCTGAGGCGAGTGGACAGCGGTCAGCATGTGCTTAACGCCGTACTGCTCCATAAGTTTCTGGAACGTCCTAGCTCGAAATTGAGAACCATTGTCAGACAGTATCACTTCGGGCACTCCGAACGTCATGAACAACTCGTCTTCCAGATACTTTATGACGACACTGGAATCAATCTTCTTTACGGGTTTCAAGAACACGTATTTCGAAAAATTATCCAAAACAATAAAGATTCCTATAAAAACCCGCTCTCCACCTTGAGATCAGGAAAGTTCGAGGTATTTTCCTTTACGGAAATTTCAGAATCGAAATCAACAATTAAGTCTTCTTGCAAGTCCATCGCGGCTACAATCTCCTCGTTTACATGAGACAATGTATCCGGGACGACATTTAAAGAACCCTTACGGTGTTCAATCTCGAACTTGAATCTCTGCAAAGCTAATGCCCATCGCGCCAGTCGTGAATTTAGATCGTGATTGGACATTAGCCACTTGAGCGAAGCATGGTCGGTTATTATTTTAAAAGGAAGTCCTTCCACGTATGCTCTGAAGTTTTTTAGAGCTACTATTGCGGCCAAACACTCCTGCTCTGTGACGGTATAATTTCGTTGAGCTTTGTTCAGCTTCTTCGAAAGCGATAGGACGATCGTAACCTTCTTCAGACACTTGTACCAGCACAGCACCCACGCCTGACTTGCTAGCGTCGCAATGTATGGCAAACGGCTTCGCAAAATCCGGACTACACAGGACTGGAGCTTTGCTAAGACACTCTTTGAGCTTGCTGAACGCTTCAATTGCCTCCTTCGTTAGAACAAACTTCCGCTTCGTGGTCATCAAGTCAGTCAATGGTGCAGAAAGTGTCGCGAAGTTTGCGACGAATTTCCTGTACCATCCGCACAATCCCATGAAACTGCGCAAGCTTTTCAAACTTTTAGGCAATGGGAAATTGGTAATCGCGGCCACCTTTTCAGGGTCTGTGCGAATTCCACCGTCTCCGATAATGTGACCCAAATAGCGTACTCGTCGCATACAAAAGTGACTTTTGGCGACGTTTAGCGTTAAGCCCGCGCGCTTTATCTGCAGGGCTAACTCCCTCAGTACATTCAAATGGCTCTCAAAACAAGAAGATACTATTAGTAGATCGTCTAAATAGATAAAAACCTCGTTTCTCAAATGAGCCGGCACTACTTTGTCCATTAACCGTGACATAGTGCTCGTGGCGTTACACAACCCGAAAGGCATGACTTTAAACTGATATAACGGTCTACCCGGGACGGTAAAAGCTGTTTTGTCCCGAGACTTAGGATCCAAAGGGACCTGCCAATATGCATCCTTCAGATCTAGGCTCGATATGTATTCAGCTCTCGGCAAACGACTCAGTATCCCGTTTATTTGGGGCAACGGATATGCATCCTTCTCCGTAAAACTATTAACCTTGCGACAGTCAAGACAAATTCTGACTTTGCCTGGTTTAGTCACCATCACGATCGGCGAAGACCAAGCACTTTCAGACTCCTCTATCACCCCTAAGCGTAACATCCGGTCGATTTCCGCATACATTGCTTTTTCGACGGCGGGGGAGACAGGGAAATGCCGTTGCTTCACAGGCCTAGCGGTGCCCACGTCGATCGAATGAGAGACCAAGTTCGTCTTACCTAACCCTTCCTGGCTAAAGGAAGGAAAACAGTTGATTACATTGGCCAAATTGGCTTTGTCACCTTCACATAATTCGTGCTGATCCACCACCGTTTGCTGGTTGGGCTCCGACGACAATACCTCAGCTATATTCAAATTAGCAGGAAGGAGGTCATATAGTTTCCAAAAGTCAATTCCCAAATAGAGATCCTGTTTTAACGATGGCACGACATACAACTTCAAAAGCTTTTTGATGTCACCGTATTCCACTTCTATTTTTAGCAGTCCTACTATACGTTGAGAATTCCCGTCTGCTGTCGCAGCTTCTCCTATTAAAGACTTAAACTTCTCGTTTTCCATCGCAGCTTGCACTAACCCTCCTCCAATACAACTAATCGATGCGCCTGAATCCAACAATCCGTAGACCAGGCGATTCAATAAGCGAATCGGTAAGAACGGTCGAGGGTCTCGAGGTCCTGTTGGAATAGAACTGATGTAATCCAAACTGGCTTTACATTTTTTTTACGTTCTTCCAGAACAATTTCAAGCGTCGAGCACTACGAGATTTCCGTTTAATAATTGCAGGAGTTTTTCTGGTATCCGAAATGCAGACGTTTCGTAATTCCGAAATTTTGCTGTGAAGCAGTCTAATAGCCGGTTTAATTGGTACGTCAGGGAGGGGTAGAGACACATCTTTATCGGTGTTCTCTACTGATCGGTCATTGTCGATTGATTCCTTGCGGCATTCGAAGTCTTCGGTTTGACTGGCAACTTCGACATGCCGACCTTGAAGTTTTTTGAACATTTTCTACAACTTGGTTTGTAGGTGTTTGCTGCACCACACCCGTAACAAAACTCTCGTCTTTCGGCTATACATTCTTGGTATCGGTGTCCTTCGACTCGGCAATTCCAACACACTAGGGAAAAAGCTTCGATGTCGTTCTCAGCTTCGTATGTTGACCTCACCTTATCTTCACTCTCGTGACAGACCTCGGAGATCTCGCGTTTAAGCGGAGTATCTTTCGCGTAGCTACTGCATCTTCTGACGTCAGCCAGGAATGCCTCCCTTCGCTTACGAATCTCTCTCAACTCTGACACCGTTCGGACATCTAAGTTTAGAATTTCGTGGCGGATCTCAGGACGAAGGTTATTTCTTAGCACGCGGACAAGTTTGTTGACGGTCCAAGGCTGTTCTAGCTGGTCGACTAACTCGGATACCGTGTCGTAGAAACTATCAAAAGTTTCATTTGGTTTTTGTTTGGTGTTCCTGATCAGTTCCTCTATGTCCCCATCGTCGCGACTCTGTCGAAATTGCAGTCGTAGGGCTGTGTAAAACCTCTCCCACAGAATTTCACCGTTGGCTTTATGATAGCGCCAAAAGAAATCGTTCGCCTTGCCTTCAAACAATACACTTATGTTTCTACAAACAAGTTGAAATTTCCATTCAACGTCTGCCTTGTAAGCGCTTCGACTCTGTATATAAAGTTGTCCACTGACACTCCTACACCAGAATATTTTATTTTCCACCCATTTAATATGTGGACGACTTTATCTGGCCGATCAAACAAATCGGAGGAAGCGCTTCGTGGAGAAGGAACTGGATTTGGCGATGCTAAATACTGCCTCTCATATGCATTTGGGTGATCAGCTGACATTTCACTGGCTGTAACGACTACAGCTGGACTCGGAGTGGGCATTATTCGCTGCATGCTTGAGGTGATAGCGTTTTGTACTAAATCAGCCATCTTCTCCGACAACGTTGCTAGAAGCCTACGCTCCATGGCTAACAAAGCTGCATTAGCACTTACAGCGCTTGAACTAGCTTCATTTGCGTTAGCACCGCTGGCTGATGTCGAAGGACCCCCGTCTACTGTTGCGGCTGGAAGATTTTTAGTTTTACTCCGAGTTTCTCTCCCTACCCTTTCGGTCGCTTCGGCTGGAGGCCTACAGGTTAGTTTGCACCTCGGACTGATCTCACTTTTTTTAAAATGATTGCCAATGCACTCCCTGTGAAATTCATGGTGACAGGTTGTCACATACAAATCTTGTGTGCTGATCTCGGCTGCACATAATTTACAAACAGGGTTTGAGACACTAGGAGATTTCCTAGTTGGTGATCGGTCTAACCCCATCATACTTGCGAAAAATTACCGGTTCAAAAATGGCGAGCAAAAATAGAATAAACTTACACGTAAAAATATCAACGATAAGGCGTGAAAAGATAATAAAGCTGAACTCTTGGCTTGATGTTCTCCTTTCGTAGGGCTGTCTATTATTTTGGCTCAAAATTCTCACGAAGCCGTAGAAGGAGATTCGTCAAAATAAGATATTCGATATTAGACTAAATTTCAACACCACCAGTAGGTGTAACAGTGAAGTCCTGGATCGCGCCTTTTCCTTGGCACGAATATTCCAACCTATCTTATTTAAACGAATAGTAAAAAAGAGGAAAATCGTCAACTATATGAGGATCTTGCATTTCTCTTGAGTAACGCAAAGATTTTCCGTCATGTTGCGTTAATGATCTTTTTTTTTTTTTTTGAATAGCGTTTAGTTAGATCAAGGAAGTGTAGATTAAACCGGGACAGAAACCAGACCGAAGTTACTGTTACTCTGTTTTCCTCAGCAAAATCCACATTTCCTTTAGCTACACTAAGGAAAATTTTTGTGCTCATTCTTAGTTATGGCCAGTCAGCAATATTAGTATTGACTTGACGTGTACTCCGCAACCAATTCTAAACACAAAAATTTTTGGAAGTGAGACAGAAAATGTAAAGAAAGGATTGAAAATATTAATTCGCGAGTCTTAATGAATTTAAAAAAAACTCACTAAGGCCCCACACGTTGGGCGCCACTTTATCTTATTTATTATTATACTCAACTAAACTGTAACGTGTAACGAATTAAACGGATGGACGACTGGAGTACCTGTACTTGCGGGTGCACGCTTTAGAGGCCGGCTCTAGCTCATGGCAATGGGTGTGGTGGTCTTGCTTGTACAGATCTCTTTTCGTTACAGACAACAATTAATAAGATTAAGAAATTGAGCGTGCTTGCAACAACAACAAAATGAAGGAGCTAGAATACAAAAATCGGAGGAAGCCAATTAATACTTTCGGAAGCGGACAGTTCTAGAATGGGAGGAAAGTTTGAGAATTTTTCGCCAGCGAAACACAGGTGGAATCGTGTTCGCGCATTGCCCTACCCTACCTTAGACCACTTTCCTTAAGAGCATAGCTCTAGCGGCCCCTTTAGTGCCCTACGTCAGGAGAAACATCAGCCGAGTCAGCATTTAGGTTTTTAGAAATTCATATTTTCAAAATCAATCAATGCTTAATAATTAATAACAATATTTATATCTAAAAATAAGTACATACTAAAGGAACCAAGTAAATATAAAAAATACGGACTAGTGTAATTCAAAGGAATTCAAAGCAAAGTTTTTCTCTCAGTTGCGAGATCAGAAAATGTAGATTTGATTCGATGTTCGAGATCATTACAATTAAAAGTTAAAAATACTAGTGGCTAAATATATGTTTTTTTCTTTTAGGAAGGAACAAAGCTTTCATTTAAATCTTTAATAATTTTCGTTCTCTCTATAATCTCGTTCTGTGAATTATTAATTTTATTTATTTTTTTTTTTTGAGTTTTCTTTATAACGAATCTTTAACAAAAAAAATTTTAATTCTGTTTGAGAGAGAGCCGCGAGTAAATTCGGTTAGTTCTTTTTTTCATTTTTTTTTTTTTGTTTTTTTCTCATTATCTTTCAAATGGCTGCTCTCGCCACTCCATTATTATTACTTTTTTATTTGCAGTGTGTATACAACATAAGATGACCTCTATCAAAATGTAATCGGTTTACTACCGAATATTTCCAATAAAATAAAGTTTTATCAATGAGACTCACTCAACTTTTCACTCCTCGGCGAAAGATCGATCTCCCGGCGCAGATGAGCTGAAACGAAAAGGTGGCTTTTTTTTCCACAAACACTATAAGGAGGCATAATTTTGGAATACACGACTGCGATCAAACTTTTGTAATTCCCTACTCGAAAATTTAAATGAGCACTTTCCGAAAGAGAACTCTTCTAAAACAATTAATTAGCTTAGGTTAAATCACTTACTATATAAAAATTTTAATCACTAATAAGAATTAATTTTTGTTTTTTTAAATCCAAGAAAACTATTAAACCGTATGACCGAGTGTCCTATTCGAGTACATATTCTTATAGCTTAACGTTAAACTTAACTACATAGGAAAAATTTTAATTTCGGCCACTCAATGTCCAAGATGGCGATCAGGTTGAAGTAATCCTATCTAGTAAGGCTAGGTCTGGCTTTCAGCATTTTTTTTTTTTTTTTTTTGTATAATTAGAAATTTTTGCTCGATTTAACTTTGATTTGATTTAATTTCGGGCATTCTGGACTGCCAATCAAGCACAAGAAAATTTTCCATTCACTCTAACCTCACTCTAAGCTCTACTTAGGCTGCATTTTCTTTGTTTAATGATCCTTTCTGATGGCCCCGGCTTAGGGCGGTCGCTGTCCTGCTGCTGCGGCTGGTCCTTCGCTGCGGCCTGCTGGAAAGGCGCTCCGCTACTCGCCTGGCGCAGTTGCCGTCTCTCCTTCCGTCCGCCGGTAGCGGCTCCGAAGAATGGTGGGACCCGGGCAGTGATGCGAAAGTATAAGTTGTCCAGCGAAAACCCTCCGGGCTTCAATTTCGGCTACGATTATATTCCTGTATCATACTACGGTTCACCAATATTTCGAAACTCACTAACCTGCAATTTGACCCAGTCGAAGCTAGGATTTGGCGGCCAGGCGGCCGCGAGATGTCCGTGAGGAACGCCGATCTCTTCGGCTGTATATCGCCGGGAAACACAAGCCGGAATTATTTCGCGCACCAGGAACGCCGTATTTTCAATATTTCGCGCGACAAAAAAAAATTCCGTATGACCGCAAGTGAAAATTTTTCGACGCACTTTCGCAACTTGACGCGTTGACTGTTCAGATCGAAAAGAAGGCAAACCGGAAACATTAGTCGAGGCATGGGCCAACGGCGGAAACCACGATCAGCTGAACAACACTTTTCTCCGATAACCGAATTATACCAAACTTATCGGGTGCAGCTAATAAGGGTTGCATCCAGTCTGGTATATTCTAGATACTTCTTGCTACATCTAGTAAGACCTCACTTTAGTGTGTCACAGCTGACCGCCCTATCTCACCCACTGCTTCAGTCGCCTCTACAAAAACCCCCCGCTACACTCAGACTAGGGTACTCATAGACACACTAGGCTGAGACCGACTGGAAGCACCTTACTGCCGAATGTCCTTGGCATGATAGGTACCCACAACTCGTCCTTGGAGATCCTCCAGCTCGTAATACGCGTTGCCGATCTTCTTCCGAACTCGAGACTTCACGAACGTCGGTCCAAACTTGGCGTTGTAACCGGTTTGGAAACAGGTTGGCTTGAAATTCCGCCGATAAACTTCTTGCCCTTCGACAAACGATACCACACGAGAACGGAACGGAACGCTTCTCGTTCTCGTTGTGCTTGTTTCTCATCTGTTAAACAGCTTGCTTCCGCATTATCTCGAAAGATTCGTGCCGGTCGAACTTTAGAGAACGATCGTCCAGGAGATTTAGGCGTCTGATCAACGAATACGTCGACCCTGACGTGATCATGTGCTGCCCAAATACCATATAATAGGGACTGGTACCAATGCTAGAATGCACCGCCGACCTCAACGCACAACATATTCGGCTGAGAAACTCGTCCCAGTCCTTCTGGTCGAGACGCAGATAGGCCCTGATTGCAGCAATTACTGATCTGTTCACGCGCTCAGAAGCATTTGCCTGAGGCGAGTGGACAGCGGTCAGCATGTGCTTAACGCCGTACTGCTCCATAAGTTTCTGGAACGTCCTAGCTCGAAATTGAGAACCATTGTCAGACAGTATCACTTCGGGCACTCCGAACGTCATGAACAACTCGTCTTCCAGATACTTTATGACGACACTGGAATCAATCTTCTTTACGGGTTTCAAGAACACGTATTTCGAAAAATTATCCAAAACAATAAAGATTCCTATAAAAACCCGCTCTCCACCTTGAGATCAGGAAAGTTCGAGGTATTTTCCTTTACGGAAATTTCAGAATCGAAATCAACAATTAAGTCTTCTTGCAAGTCCATCGCGGCTACAATCTCCTCGTTTACATGAGACAATGTATCCGGGACGACATTTAAAGAACCCTTACGGTGTTCAATCTCGAACTTGAATCTCTGCAAAGCTAATGCCCATCGCGCCAGTCGTGAATTTAGATCGTGATTGGACATTAGCCACTTGAGCGAAGCATGGTCGGTTATTATTTTAAAAGGAAGTCCTTCCACGTATGCTCTGAAGTTTTTTAGAGCTACTATTGCGGCCAAACACTCCTGCTCTGTGACGGTATAATTTCGTTGAGCTTTGTTCAGCTTCTTCGAAAGCGATAGGACGATCGTAACCTTCTTCAGACACTTGTACCAGCACAGCACCCACGCCTGACTTGCTAGCGTCGCAATGTATGGCAAACGGCTTCGCAAAATCCGGACTACACAGGACTGGAGCTTTGCTAAGACACTCTTTGAGCTTGCTGAACGCTTCAATTGCCTCCTTCGTTAGAACAAACTTCCGCTTCGTGGTCATCAAGTCAGTCAATGGTGCAGAAAGTGTCGCGAAGTTTGCGACGAATTTCCTGTACCATCCGCACAATCCCATGAAACTGCGCAAGCTTTTCAAACTTTTAGGCAATGGGAAATTGGTAATCGCGGCCACCTTTTCAGGGTCTGTGCGAATTCCACCGTCTCCGATAATGTGACCCAAATAGCGTACTCGTCGCATACAAAAGTGACTTTTGGCGACGTTTAGCGTTAAGCCCGCGCGCTTTATCTGCAGGGCTAACTCCCTCAGTACATTCAAATGGCTCTCAAAACAAGAAGATACTATTAGTAGATCGTCTAAATAGATAAAAACCTCGTTTCTCAAATGAGCCGGCACTACTTTGTCCATTAACCGTGACATAGTGCTCGTGGCGTTACACAACCCGAAAGGCATGACTTTAAACTGATATAACGGTCTACCCGGGACGGTAAAAGCTGTTTTGTCCCGAGACTTAGGATCCAAAGGGACCTGCCAATATGCATCCTTCAGATCTAGGCTCGATATGTATTCAGCTCTCGGCAAACGACTCAGTATCCCGTTTATTTGGGGCAACGGATATGCATCCTTCTCCGTAAAACTATTAACCTTGCGACAGTCAAGACAAATTCTGACTTTGCCTGGTTTAGTCACCATCACGATCGGCGAAGACCAAGCACTTTCAGACTCCTCTATCACCCCTAAGCGTAACATCCGGTCGATTTCCGCATACATTGCTTTTTCGACGGCGGGGGAGACAGGGAAATGCCGTTGCTTCACAGGCCTAGCGGTGCCCACGTCGATCGAATGAGAGACCAAGTTCGTCTTACCTAACCCTTCCTGGCTAAAGGAAGGAAAACAGTTGATTACATTGGCCAAATTGGCTTTGTCACCTTCACATAATTCGTGCTGATCCACCACCGTTTGCTGGTTGGGCTCCGACGACAATACCTCAGCTATATTCAAATTAGCAGGAAGGAGGTCATATAGTTTCCAAAAGTCAATTCCCAAATAGAGATCCTGTTTTAACGATGGCACGACATACAACTTCAAAAGCTTTTTGATGTCACCGTATTCCACTTCTATTTTTAGCAGTCCTACTATACGTTGAGAATTCCCGTCTGCTGTCGCAGCTTCTCCTATTAAAGACTTAAACTTCTCGTTTTCCATCGCAGCTTGCACTAACCCTCCTCCAATACAACTAATCGATGCGCCTGAATCCAACAATCCGTAGACCAGGCGATTCAATAAGCGAATCGGTAAGAACGGTCGAGGGTCTCGAGGTCCTGTTGGAATAGAACTAATGTAATCCAAACTGGCTTTACATTTTTTTTACGTTCTTCCAGAACAATTTCAAGCGTCGAGCACTACGAGATTTCCGTTTAATAATTGCAGGAGTTTTTCTGGTATCCGAAATGCAGACGTTTCGTAATTCCGAAATTTTGCTGTGAAGCAGTCTAATAGCCGGTTTAATTGGTACGTCAGGGAGGGGTAGAGACACATCTTTATCGGTGTTCTCTACTGATCGGTCATTGTCGATTGATTCCTTGCGGCATTCGAAGTCTTCGGTTTGACTGGCAACTTCGACATGCCGACCTTGAAGTTTTTTGAACATTTTCTACAACTTGGTTTGTAGGTGTTTGCTGCACCACACCCGTAACAAAACTCTCGTCTTTCGGCTATACATTCTTGGTATCGGTGTCCTTCGACTCGGCAATTCCAACACACTAGGGAAAAAGCTTCGATGTCGTTCTCAGCTTCGTATGTTGACCTCACCTTATCTTCACTCTCGTGACAGACCTCGGAGATCTCGCGTTTAAGCGGAGTATCTTTCGCGTAGCTACTGCATCTTCTGACGTCAGCCAGGAATGCCTCCCTTCGCTTACGAATCTCTCTCAACTCTGACACCGTTCGGACATCTAAGTTTAGAATTTCGTGGCGGATCTCAGGACGAAGGTTATTTCTTAGCACGCGGACAAGTTTGTTGACGGTCCAAGGCTGTTCTAGCTGGTCGACTAACTCGGATACCGTGCCGTAGAAACTATCAAAAGTTTCATTTGGTTTTTGTTTGGTGTTCCTGATCAGTTCCTCTATGTCCCCATCGTCGCGACTCTGTCGAAATTGCAGTCGTAGGGCTGTGTAAAACCTCTCCCACAGAATTTCACCGTTGGCTTTATGATAGCGCCAAAAGAAATCGTTCGCCTTGCCTTCAAACAATACACTTATGTTTCTACAAACAAGTTGAAATTTCCATTCAACGTCTGCCTTGTAAGCGCTTCGACTCTGTATATAAAGTTGTCCACTGACACTCCTACACCAGAATATTTTATTTTCCACCCATTTAATATGTGGACGACTTTATCTGGCCGATCAAACAAATCGGAGGAAGCGCTTCGTGGAGAAGGAACTGGATTTGGCGATGCTAAATACTGCCTCTCATATGCATTTGGGTGATCAGCTGACATTTCACTGGCTGTAACGACTACAGCTGGACTCGGAGTGGGCATTATTCGCTGCATGCTTGAGGTGATAGCGTTTTGTACTAAATCAGCCATCTTCTCCGACAACGTTGCTAGAAGCCTACGCTCCATGGCTAACAAAGCTGCATTAGCACTTACAGCGCTTGAACTAGCTTCATTTGCGTTAGCACCGCTGGCTGATGTCGAAGGACCCCCGTCTACTGTTGCGGCTGGAAGATTTTTAGTTTTACTCCGAGTTTCTCTCCCTACCCTTTCGGTCGCTTCGGCTGGAGGCCTACAGGTTAGTTTGCACCTCGGACTGATCTCACTTTTTTTAAAATGATTGCCAATGCACTCCCTGTGAAATTCATGGTGACAGGTTGTCACATACAAATCTTGTGTGCTGATCTCGGCTGCACATAATTTACAAACAGGGTTTGAGACACTAGGAGATTTCCTAGTTGGTGATCGGTCTAACCCCATCATACTTGCGAAAAATTACCGGTTCAAAAATGGCGAGCAAAAATAGAATAAACTTACACGTAAAAATATCAACGATAAGGCGTGAAAAGATAATAAAGCTGAACTCTTGGCTTGATGTTCTCCTTTCGTAGGGCTGTCTATTATTTTGGCTCAAAATTCTCACGAAGCCGTAGAAGGAGATTCGTCAAAATAAGATATTCGATATTAGACTAAATTTCAACACCACCAGTAGGTGTAACAGTGAAGTCCTGGATCGCGCCTTTTCCTTGGCACGAATATTCCAACCTATCTTATTTAAACGAATAGTAAAAAAGAGGAAAATCGTCAACTATATGAGGATCTTGCATTTCTCTTGAGTAACGCAAAGATTTTCCGTCATGTTGCGTTAATGATCTTTTTTTTTTTTTTTGAATAGCGTTTAGTTAGATCAAGGAAGTGTAGATTAAACCGGGACAGAAACCAGACCGAAGTTACTGTTACTCTGTTTTCCTCAGCAAAATCCACATTTCCTTTAGCTACACTAAGGAAAATTTTTGTGCTCATTCTTAGTTATGGCCAGTCAGCAATATTAGTATTGACTTGACGTGTACTCCGCAACCAATTCTAAACACAAAAATTTTTGGAAGTGAGACAGAAAATGTAAAGAAAGGATTGAAAATATTAATTCGCGAGTCTTAATGAATTTAAAAAAAACTCACTAAGGCCCCACACGTTGGGCGCCACTTTATCTTATTTATTATTATACTCAACTAAACTGTAACGTGTAACGAATTAAACGGATGGACGACTGGAGTACCTGTACTTGCGGGTGCACGCTTTAGAGGCCGGCTCTAGCTCATGGCAATGGGTGTGGTGGTCTTGCTTGTACAGATCTCTTTTCGTTACAGACAACAATTAATAAGATTAAGAAATTGAGCGTGCTTGCAACAACAACAAAATGAAGGAGCTAGAATACAAAAATCGGAGGAAGCCAATTAATACTTTCGGAAGCGGACAGTTCTAGAATGGGAGGAAAGTTTGAGAATTTTTCGCCTGCGAAACACAGGTGGAATCGTGTTCGCGCATTGCCCTACCCTACCTTAGACCACTTTCCTTAAGAGCATAGCTCTAGCGGCCCCTTTAGTGCCCTACGTCAGGAGAAACATCAGCCGAGTCAGCATTTAGGTTTTTAGAAATTCATATTTTCAAAATCAATCAATGCTTAATAATTAATAACAATATTTATATCTAAAAATAAGTACATACTAAAGGAACCAAGTAAATATAAAAAATACGGACTAGTGTAATTCAAAGGAATTCAAAGCAAAGTTTTTCTCTCAGTTGCGAGATCAGAAAATGTAGATTTGATTCGATGTTCGAGATCATTACAATTAAAAGTTAAAAATACTAGTGGCTAAATATATGTTTTTTTCTTTTAGGAAGGAACAAAGCTTTCATTTAAATCTTTAATAATTTTCGTTCTCTCTATAATCTCGTTCTGTGAATTATTAATTTTATTTATTTTTTTTTTTTGAGTTTTCTTTATAACGAATCTTTAACAAAAAAAATTTTAATTCTGTTTGAGAGAGAGCCGCGAGTAAATTCGGTTAGTTCTTTTTTTCATTTTTTTTTTTGTTTTTTTCTCATTATCTTTCAAATGGCTGCTCTCGCCACTCCATTATTATTACTTTTTTATTTGCAGTGTGTATACAACATAAGATGACCTCTATCAAAATGTAATCGGTTTACTACCGAATATTTCCAATAAAATAAAGTTTTATCAATGAGACTCACTCAACTTTTCACTCCTCGGCGAAAGATCGATCTCCCGGCGCAGATGAGCTGAAACGAAAAGGTGGCTTTTTTTTCCACAAACACTATAAGGAGGCATAATTTTGGAATACACGACTGCGATCAAACTTTTGTAATTCCCTACTCGAAAAATTAAATGAGCACTTTCCGAAAGAGAACTCTTCTAAAACAATTAATTAGCTTAGGTTAAATCACTTACTATATAAAAATTTTAATCACTAATAAGAATTAATTTTTGTTTTTTTAAATCCAAGAAAACTATTAAACCGTATGACCGAGTGTCCTATTCGAGTACATATTCTTATAGCTTAACGTTAAACTTAACTACATAGGAAAAATTTTAATTTCGGCCACTCAATGTCCAAGATGGCGATCAGGTTGAAGTAATCCTATCTAGTAAGGCTAGGTCTGGCTTTCAGCATTTTTTTTTTTTTTTTTTTTTTTGTATAATTAGAAATTTTGCTCGATTTAACTTTGATTTGATTTAATTTCGGGCATTCTGGACTGCCAATCAAGCACAAGAAAATTTTCCATTCACTCTAACCTCACTCTAAGCTCTACTTAGGCTGCATTTTCTTTGTTTAATGATCCTTTCTGATGGCCCCGGCTTAGGGCGGTCGCTGTCCTGCTGCTGCGGCTGGTCCTTCGCTGCGGCCTGCTGGAAAGGCGCTCCGCTACTCGCCTGGCGCAGTTGCCGTCTCTCCTTCCGTCCGCCGGTAGCGGCTCCGAAGAATGGTGGGACCCGGGCAGTGATGCGAAAGTATAAGTTGTCCAGCGAAAACCCTCCGGGCTTCAATTTCGGCTACGATTATATTCCTGTATCAAACTACGGTTCACCAATATTTCGAAACTCACTAACCTGCAATTTGACCCAGTCGAAGCTAGGATTTGGCGGCCAGGCGGCCGCGAGATGTCCGTGACGAACGCCGATCTCTTCGGCTGTATATCGCCGGGAAACACAAGCCGGAATTATTTCGCGCACCAGGAACGCCGTATTTTCAATATTTCGCGCGACAAAAAAAATTCCGTATGACCGCAAGTTAAAATTTTTCGACGCACTTTCGCAACTTGACGCGTTGACTGTTCAGATCGAAAAGAAGGCAAACCGGAAACATTAGTCGAGGCGTGGGCCAACGGCGGAAACCACGATCAGCTGAACAACACTTTTCTCCGATAACCGAATTATACCAAACTTATCGGGTGCAGCTAATAAGGGTTGCATCCAGTCTGGTATATTCTAGATACTTCTTGCTACATCTAGTAAGACCTCACTTTAGTGTGTCACAGCTGACGGCCCTATCGATTATTCATCGAGATTTTTCTCACCCACTGCTTCAGTCGCCTCTACATACTCTCAGAGACTCACCTTACCGAAAAGTACAACTTCCAAATACCTGGATATAAATTTTACTTTACGAATCACCCGGATGGCAAGGCCAAAGACACTAGAATAACAAGATGCGTAACGCCATACGATTTTTTGGCACACAATTTTTTGGCCGTGGCTCTAGAGGTGGCTCCAGGCTCTCTCGAATTTTTGTTAGAGAGCGAGAGAGCGAAGAGCGCTACAGCGAACCGCTCTTTTCTACGCATACAGTGATAGCAGACAACTTTATGTGTGCACACGTATGCTCATGCATTGTAAATTTGACAAAATATGCCCTTCACCGTAGAAGTTCTTAGACTTTAAATCTATATTATTTTTGATCAATTGGCACCATGCGAAAAATTCTTGTTTTGCATTGCCTTAACGTTATTATTATTTGAAAATAGATTAGAAATAGCCAAATCTATGTACATAATATCACAAAAATAAATTTCAAAAATGACTTTATATAAGAATATTTGTCATTAGAGTATTCATCTTGCGGCGTGTGAAAAATTAATAAGGCAATGATTGTTGAGTGCTTGTGTCCGTCCGCACTTCGTGCCTCAAGATATGACCAAAACAAAGACACTAGAATAATTCTAGTGTCTTTGATGTGACTTTTGCAATAAACAGTTTTCATATTTTTATTTATTTTACAAATTTTTATTTTCTACTTCGTATTATTTTTATGAAATATTTATTTCTCGATGTAATGTATTCCTTTTGTTATAAGTAGTTATAATAATTTATATTTTACTTCCTTTAATTATTTAGCATACTTATTAAGTCATTTGACTTAATATGATTTATATATGATAATGATCCATTTTTATTATTTAAAATGCACATTAGATTCAGTTGTTTTTCAGTATGTTATTTAAATAACTGACGACTGAAAAATCGAGCAATATATAATAAAAAACAATAGTTAGAAAAATAACTTAATTGGGGAATGTGGAAATGTTTTAATGTTAAACATTAAAATATTTCAAGTCGACTCGAAGGTCATATACGTAAATATAAGACCCCATTACAATTGTAATGGCCTCCCCGTGGTGTTCCCTGGGTACCGACTATTACACATATTACACATAAATAATTATCAACATAAATATAAATATGTAAACGGTAGCTAATTCGAGCGGCGATTTTAACAAACGAATTTAAAAAGCTTTAAAATTAAAAAATTTTAAAATTAAAATTAAAATTTTAAAATTATAATAAGAAGGGCGCGAATTTTTAAAAATTATTTTATTTCATCATATTGCTACGAAATTGGCAAAAAACTACCCTAATATGTACAATGTAAATTCATTTCTTTGATCAGAATTGATTTCGGCCCGAAAATCGTCTTCTAGCACAACACGCACACATATACGCGTTCTCGTCTCTTGTTTTTACTCACACAAGCAAGCAAATTCTATTTTTAGATGTCTTATGTTCTCAGCGTGAGCGAGCGGAAAGAGAGCAATTTTGGCCGTCACCAAAAAAGTGGCTGCATAGTGCCAAACCAATGTATGGCCGTTACGCATCTTGTTATTCTAGTGTCTTTGGCAAGGCCCATGGAGGCACTGGCATACTAATACGATTGCGAATTGAGCACCACTTTCTTGGTAATTGGCTTACAATGTACCTCTATAAACCTCCAATGCCATAACGGTGCTCTCACTCTGGCTGCTGTCTATTGCCCACCTCGCTTCACAATCTCTGAGAAAAAATGCGTAACACTTTTTGACTCGTTTGGTGAAAGGTTTGTTGCAGCTGGCGATTGGAATGCCAAGCACATGTACTGGGGATCTCGGAAAGCGAACCCTAAAGAAAAACAGCTGTACAACGCAATCATCAAACCGAAACACAAACTTAACTATGTTTCCCCGGGAGCGCCTACATACTGGCCAGCAGATCCCATGAAGCTTCCAGATTTGATGGACTTTGCCATCACAAAAAGGATACCCCAATCAATGATTACAGCTGAGGCCCTTCCAGAACTCTCATCTGATCACTGTCCGGTGCTCTTTCATCTTTTGTACCAGCTACAACACATCGAGCGACCGTGTAGGCTTACAAGCAATAGGACCATCTGGGCGAGGTACAAAAAATATGTTTGTTCCCATACCGGCTTTTCTAGCCCCCTGAACACTGAGCAAGACATTGATCAGTTTGCTGGTGACATAAAATCAATACTTGTCGCAGCAGCAAAAGCGTCAACTCCATAAGACAACCATGTATGCAGCAAAAAGTTTAACAAGATATTAAACTGCTTGTTCTTGAAAAGCGACGACATCGTAGGGAGTGGCAGGAGCACAGATCACCTGCCGCAAAGAGTAAATTAAAAGTAGCTTCTTGCAGACTTACCAAAGCGCTTAAGAAAGAAGAAGAACGCACAACTAAGATACATCGAGAATCTCACGCCCACAGGCACAAAGAACTCGTTGCGGAAAGACCACAGGAACCTACAGGCACCAACAGAAACGGTTGTACCTCTCCGTAACTCTACCGGAAACTGTGACACGAACAGAGCAAGAGTCTTCGCTGATTATCTTAAAAATGTATTTCAACCAAATGCAGCCACTAACTCATTTACTCTCCCGCCTTTAACTGCATCTGACGTAGATCTGAGAAGATCCTGTAGAATTTCGACCAAGCGAGATAACGAAAGTCATTAAAGAGCAACTGAAAACTGGAAAATCGCCTGGCTACGACTTAATAACCCCGAAAATGATCATCGAGCTCCCAATGTGTGCAGTAATGCGAATCTGCTCTTCAATGCAATTACTATAATTGTATACTTCCCTCAAAAGTGGAAGAAATCAATTATAATTATAATCCCTAAGCCTGAGAATGACAAAACACAGCCATCATCATACAGCCCAATAAGCTTACTTGTCTATCCAAGTTATTTGAAAAAGTGTTGCTGCTACGCATCATCCCCCACCTCAAAACACACAACACACTCCCATCGCACCAATTTGGTTTTCCGGCAAAACATGGAGCCATTGAACAGGTTAACCGCATCACAACAGAAATTCGCACTGCCTTTGAACACCGTGAATACTGCACAGCTCTCTTCTTAGACGTTGCACAAGCATTCGATAGAGTATGGCTGGATGGACTTATGTTTAAAATAATCAAACTGCTGCCTCAAAACATACATAAGCATCAAAAGTCTTACCTATATAAAAGAGTGTTCGCGGTTAGATGCAGTTCAAGCACTTCAAACGATTGTACTATAGAAGCCGGAGGGCCTCAAGGAAGTGTTCTAGGCCCAATTCTATACAACCGGACATCCCAACAAACTACCAGCTAACGATATCCACATTCGCTGATGACACTGCAATACTAAGTCGATCCAGATGCTCAGTAAAAGCTACGATGCAGCTAGCACGCCATCTAACTTGTGTAGAACATTGGCTGGCAAATTGGCGCATACGAGTAAACGAAGGAAAGTGCAAACAGGAAACATGGCGGAAACACATAGAGGCCAAGACGACGCACCTCAGACTAAAAGCAAAGGATATACACTGGTTTATAAACGTTCGCTCTCACCTAAGACTGGAGTAAAAAGTCCTCTTATATAACTCCGTTTTGAAACCCATATGGACCTATGGCTGCGAGCTATTCAGAGAATAATTACTGGAGCTCCATGGTATCTTCGAAACGAGAATATACACAGAGATTTACAAATAAAACTTGTCATTGAGACAATAGTAGATAATAAAGTAAAATACAATGAAAAACTAGCCTCACATCCAAATCCTCTTGCAAGAAAACTTATTCGAGTATGCAGCCAAAGCCGCCTCCAACGGAATGACCAACCAGCCCAGCGTTAAATTTGTTAGGCCACACAAGCACGAAGCATTTCATAAAATGATATTTAGTTAGTTTAGAATAAGATTTGAAAACTTATTTTTAGTCTCTTAAGTAAAAAAAAAGAAGATTCAATACATATGCAAAACATGAAAAAACCTGGCTTCCCTTGACTCCTTTCGCATTCCGGCCTTCTTCACGGTTGCAATGCAGGCCTCCTGCTCTTGGATTTGTGGTGAGTTTTAAGACTCCTTACAGTAAAGTATTTACAGTTTGTCAAAAAAAAATGTTTACATACTTATAAATAAGTTGAACTTTTAACTTAAAAGGTAAAAATTAAGAGTTCTTTGCTTAATTAAACGAAATTTTTTTTATGAAAACATAATTAAACAATATTTATTTTACTTATAAATCAAAAAACAAATTAAAAATATTAAATATACAAGAAAATAAACAACAAATTCCAAATTTACACACTTTTGAGACTGTCAAGAAATTCTTTACACAAAACAGTAAGCCTATGTTTAATCCTAAATTCTTTAATTATTTTTTTTAAAAGTTTAAAAGATTTAGAATGTAGTTTGTCCCCCATTGGCTTTGGCTACAAGTTGAAGCCGTTTTTTCATGGAATGGATAAGTTTTTGTAGGTCATATTCAAGCGGGATCTTTTCCCACTCTTCGCATATTCCAGTCATAAGCTGTTGTCGTGTTTTAGGGCTCTTTTTTCCACCTTCTTCTTTAAGTAGACCCACAAATTTTTAATGGGGTTCAGATCACGACTCTGAGGAGGCGTATCGATCACTTACCACAGTTATAAAGGATCCAGGTGCGTACACAGAGTACAATGTTTCGGATCATTGTCCTGATAAAACCTAAAATTTGGCTTGTTGTTTCTAACTAGACCAAATTTTTCTGCACTGGGCTTCGAATTTGTTTTTAAAATTTCCAGATATTGCACGGCATTCATTATGCTTTCAAAAACTAGCCTTTTTCCCACTCCACGTCTGGAGATACAGCCCCAAACCATCACTGACATTTTTCCAATTTTTTTCGTTGGAATATTTTGTTTTTATTGAATTTAATATAATATAATACGTTTAAGTATGTATATTATAAGCCAGTCCATCAACCAAATAGTGAAACACTTTCATTGTTCTAACTATTCAATAATAATTTTATTTAAGCAACCGATAGAACTACACTCTCTCGTTGTCTGCAAGTCGATTACTCTCTAACATGCATGTAAGAGGCAACGATGACAGAGTACCAAGAGAACAATAATAGAGCACGTTCTCTCTTACATGATCCTCCCAATCTCAGCACTCTCCACATACACGCATCTCTGCATAAGTGTGACTTTTGTATTTTCAACAGTTTTTCTAGAACTCAACGGTTTGCGCCATACTCTGCTTGGCCCATCGTTATAATAGAGAATCCTTTTAGTTTCGTCACAAAATATGCCGTCATCCCAGTACTGTTCCGGATGATCCACCATGGATACAGCGAATGAATGACTCTTTTCAATATTGGCCTCTAATAGCAAAAGCTTTTTCCTTGCAACTCTTGCAGAGTACCTATGGCGTAGGATGACTTGGCGCCCAGTTTCGTGTGACACAATTAGGTCACATTCTTCCCTGACCTCCTAAGCATGTGCTCTGGCCGAGATTTTGGGGTTCGAAATCACTATTCGTACAATAAGGCGCTCTACACGCTTGTTAATTTTGGTTTTGCGCCCACCACCGCTGCCCTCTTTTTCCGGGCGATTTAAAACATTGTAGACGGTCTTACAGAAAACATTTCTACTAATTCTGGAACAGATTTTCTCAACTGGTGATTATAGTATATTAATTGGGTAACTTCAAAATGTATTCTCTTTCTCTTAAATTTAATAATTCGCTTTAAGCACATT